>NW_025957385.1:0-114328 GCF_023159225.1 Perognathus longimembris pacificus | reverse complement strand
AGAAGAATCTGATTTGTGGTGAGGGGAGAGAGATAAAAGCTCATTTAGGAACGACGTGAACATGCTGCGTAGGAAGCTGTTTATCAGTAAATATCTCCACTGAGATTAAGGAAAGCAGTAGCTTAATAAATGAAGTACTTCCTGGTATGGTTACTGTACTGGTAACTCCACAAAAGAATCTGGATTGTGGTGAGGGAACAGAGAAAAAAGCTCATTTAGGTCCTGCACTTACGAAGGGGGTAGGCAGCTGTATATCAGGGAGTATACCTTCTGAGAATAAAAACAGCTGGAGCTTGTTATGGTAATTACACAGGGGAAAGGATAAAGTACTGGGAACTCCTCAGAAGAATCTGATTTGTGGTGAGGGGAGAGAGATAAAAGCTCATTTAGGAACGACATGAACATGCTGCGTAAGTAGCTGTTTATCAGTAAATATCTCCACTGAGATTAAGAAAAGCAGTAGCTTAATAAATTAAGTACTTCCTTGTATGGTTACTGTACTGGTAACTCCCCAAAAGAATCTGGATTGTGGTGAGGGAACAGAGAAAAAAGCTCATTTAGGACCTGCACTTACGAAGGGGGTAGGCAGCTGTATATCAGGGAGTAAACCTTCTGAGAATAAAAACAGCTGGAGCTTGTTACGGTAATTACACAGGGGAAAGGATAATGTACTGGGAACTCCTCAGAAGAATCTGATTTGTGGTGAGGGGAGGGAGATAAAAGCTCATTTAGGAAGGACATTAACATGCTGCATAGGTAGCTGTTTATCAGTAAATATCTCCACTGATTTTAAGAAAAGCAGTAGCTTAATAAATTAAGTACTTCCTGGAATGTTTACTGTACTGGTAACTCCCAAAGAATCTGGATTGTCGTGAGGGAACAGAGAAAAAAGCGCATTTAGGACCTGCACTTACGAAGGGGGTAGGCAGCTCTATATCAGGGAGTAAAACTTCTGAGAATAAAAACAGCTGGAGCTTGTTAAGGTAATTACACAGGGGACAGGACAATGTACTGGGAACTCCTCAGAAGAATCTGATTTGTGGTGAGGGGAGAGAAATAAAAGCTCATTTAGGAACGACATGAACATGCTGCATAAGTAGCTGTTTATCAGTAAATATCTCCACTGAGATTAAGAAAAGCAGTAGCTTAATGAATTAAGTACTTCCTGGTATGGTACATGTACTGGTAACTCCCCAAAAGAATCTGGAATGTGGTGAGGGAATAGAGAAAAAAGCTCATTTAGGACCTTCACTTACCAAGGGGTAGGAAGCTGTATATCAGGGAGTATCCCTTCTGAGAATAAAAACAGCTGGAGCTTGTTAAGGTAATTACACAGGGGAATGGATAATGTACTGGGAACTCCTCAGAAGAATCTGTTTTGTGGTGAGGGGAGAGAAATAAAAGCTCATTTAGGAACGACATGAACATGCTGCATAGGTAGCTGTTTATCAGTAAATATATCCACTGAGATTAAGAAAAGCAGTAGCTTAATAAATTAAGTACTTCCTGGTATGGTTACAGTACTGGTAACTCCACAAAAGAATCTGGATTGTGGTGAGGGAACAGAGAAAAAAGCTCATTTAGGACCTGCACTTACGAAGGGGGTAGGCAGCAGTATATCAGGGAGTAAACCTTCTGAGAATAAAAACAGCTGGAGCTTGTTAACGTAATTACACAGGGGAAAGGATATTGTACTGGGAACTCCTCAGAAGAATCTGATTTGTGGTGAGGGGAGAGAGATAAAAGCTCATTTAGGAACGACGTGAACATGCTGCGTAGGAAGCTGTTTATCAGTAAATATCTCCACTGAGATTAAGGAAAGCAGTAGCTTAATAAATGAAGTACTTCCTGGTATGGTTACTGTACTGGTAACTCCCCAAAAGAATCTGGATTGTGGTGAGGGAACAGAGAAAAAAGCTCATTAGGTCCTGCACTTACGAAGGGGGTAGGCAGCTGTATTTCAGGGAGTATACCTTCTGAGAATAAAAACAGCTGGAGCTTGTTAAGGTAATTACACAGGGGAAAGGATAATGTACTGGGAACTCCTCAGAAGAATCTGATTTGTGGTGAGGGGAGAGAGATAAAAGCTCATTTAGGAACGACATGAACATGCTGCGTAGGTAGCTGTTTATCAGTAAATATCTCCACTGAGATTAAGAAAACAGTAGCTTAATAAATTAAGTACTTCCTGGTATGGTTACTGTACTGGTAATTCCCCAAAAGAATCTGGATTGTGGTGAGGGAACAGAGAAAAAAGCTCATTTAGGACCTGCACTTACGAAGGGGGTAGGCAGCTGTATATCAGGGAGTAAACCGAATAAAAACAGCTGGAGCTTGTTAAGGTAATTACGCAGGGGAAAGGATAATGTACTGGGAACTCCTCAGAAGAATCTGATTTGTGGTGAGGGGAGAGAGATAAAAGCTCAGTTAGGAATGACATGAACATTCTGCGAAGGTAGCTGTTGATCAGTAAATATCTCCACTGAGATTAAGAAAAGCAGTAGCTTAATAAATTAAGTACTTCCTGGTATGGTTACTGTACTGGTAACTCCCCAAAAGAATCTGCATTGTGGTGAGGGAACAGAGAAAAAAGCTCATTTAGGACCTGCACTTACGAAGGGGGTAGTCAGCTGTATGTCAGGGAGTATCCCTTCTGAGAAAAAAAACAGCTGGAGCTTGTTAAGGTAATTACACAGGGGAAAGGATAATGTACTGGGAACTCCTCAGAAGAATCTGATTTGTGGTGAGGGGAGAGAGATAAAAGCTCATTTAGGAACGACATGAACATGCTGCATAGGTAGCTGTTTATCAGTAAATATCTCCACTGAGATTAAGAAAGCAGTAGCTTAATAAATTAAGTACTTCCTGGTATGGTTACTGTACTGGTAATTCCCCAAAAGAATCTGGATTGTGGTGAGGGAACAGAGAAAAAAGCTCATTTAGGACCTGCACTTACGAAGGGGGTAGGCAGCTGTATATCAGGGAGTAAACCGAATAAAAACAGCTGGAGCTTTTTAAGGTAATTACGCAGGGGAAAGGATAATGTACTGGGAACTCCTCAGAAGAATCTGATTTGTGGTGAGGGGAGAGAGATAAAAGCTCAGTTAGGAATGACATGAACATGCTGCGAAGGTAGCTGTTGATCAGTAAATATCTCCACTGAGATTAAGAAAAGCAGTAGCTTAATAAATTAAGTACTTCCTGGTATGGTTACTGTACTGGTAACTCCCCAAAAGAATCTGCATTGTGGTGAGGGAACAGAGAAAAAAGCTCATTTAAGACCTGCACTTACGAAGGGGGTAGTCAGCTGTATGTCAGGGAGTATCCCTTCTGAGAATAAAAACAGCTGGAGCTTGTTAAGGTAATTACACAGGGGAAAGGATAATGTACTGGGAACTCCTCAGAAGAATCTGATTTGTGGTGAGGGGAGAGAGATAAAAGCTCATTTAGGAACGACATGAACATGCTGCATAGGTAGCTGTTTATCAGTAAATATCTCCACTGAGATTAAGAAAAGCAGTAGCTTAATAAATTAAGTACTTCCTGGTATGGTTACTGTACTGGTAATTCCCCAAAAGAATCTGGATTGTGGTGAGGGAACAGAGAAAAAAGCTCATTTAGGACCTTCACTTACCAAGGGGGTAGGAAGCTGTATATCAGGGAGTATCCCTTCTGAGAATAAAAACAGCTGGAGCTTGTTAAGGTAATTACACAGGGGAATGGATAATGTACTGGGAACTCCTCAGAAGAATCTGTTTTGTGGTGAGGGGAGAGAAATAAAAGCTCATTAGGAACGACATGAACATGCTGCATAGGTAGCTGTTTATCAGTAAATATATCCACTGAGATTAAGAAAAGCAGTAGCTTAATAAATTAAGTACTTCCTGGTATGGTTACAGTACTGGTAACTCCACAAAAGAATCTGGATTGTGGTGAGGGAACAGAGAAAAAAGCTCATTTAGGACCTGCACTTACGAAGGGGGTAGGCAGCAGTATATCAGGGAGTAAACCTTCTGAGAATAAAAACAGCTGGAGCTTGTTAACGTAATTACACAGGGGAAAGGATATTGTACTGGGAACTCCTCAGAAGAATCTGATTTGTGGTGAGGGGAGAGAGATAAAAGCTCATTTAGGAACGACGTGAACATGCTGCGTAGGAAGCTGTTTATCAGTAAATATCTCCACTGAGATTAAGGAAAGCAGTAGCTTAATAAATGAAGTACTTCCTGGTATGGTTACTGTACTGGTAACTCCCCAAAAGAATCTGGATTGTGGTGAGGGAACAGAGAAAAAGCTCATTTAGGTCCTGCACTTACGAAGGGGGTAGGCAGCTGTATTTCAGGGAGTATACCTTCTGAGAATAAAAACAGCTGGAGCTTGTTAAGGTAATTACACAGGGGAAAGGATAATGTACTGGGAACTCCTCAGAAGAATCTGATTTGTGGTGAGGGGAGAGAGATAAAAGCTCATTAGGAACGACATGAACATGCTGCGTAGGTAGCTGTTTATCAGTAAATATCTCCACTGAGATTAAGAAAACAGTAGCTTAATAAATTAAGTACTTCCTGGTATGGTTACTGTACTGGTAATTCCCCAAAAGAATCTGGATTGTGGTGAGGGAACAGAGAAAAAAGCTCATTTAGGACCTGCACTTACGAAGGGGGTAGGCAGCTGTATATCAGGGAGTAAACCGAATAAAAACAGCTGGAGCTTGTTAAGGTAATTACGCAGGGGAAAGGATAATGTACTGGGAACTCCTCAGAAGAATCTGATTTGTGGTGAGGGGAGAGAGATAAAAGCTCAGTTAGGAATGACATGAACATGCTGCGAAGGTAGCTGTTGATCAGTAAATATCTCCACTGAGATTAAGAAAAGCAGTAGCTTAATAAATTAAGTACTTCCTGGTATGGTTACTGTACTGGTAACTCCCCAAAAGAATCTGCATTGTGGTGAGGGAACAGAGAAAAAAGCTCATTTAAGACCTGCACTTACGAAGGGGGTAGTCAGCTGTATGTCAGGGAGTATCCCTTCTGAGAATAAAAACAGCTGGAGCTTGTTAAGGTAATTACACAGGGGAAAGGATAATGTACTGGGAACTCCTCAGAAGAATTGATTTGTGGTGAGGGGAGAGAGATAAAAGCTCATTTAGGAACGACATGAACATGCTGCATAGGTAGCTGTTTATCAGTAAATATCTCCACTGAGATTAAGAAAAGCAGTAGCTTAATAAATTAAGTACTTCCTGGTACGGTTTCTGTACTGGTAACTCCCCAAAAGAATCTGGATTGTGGTGAGGGAACAGAGAAAAAAGCTCATTTAGGACCTGCACTTACGAAGGGGGTAGGCAGCTGTATAACAGGGAGTAAACCTTCTGAGAATAAAAACAGCTGGAGCTTGTTAAGGTAATTACACAGGGGAAAGGATATTGTACTGGGAATTCCTCAGAAGAATCTGATTTGTGGTGAGGGGAGAGAGATAAAAGCTCATTTAGGAACGAAATGAACATGCTGCGTAGGTAGCTGTTGATCAGTAAATATCTCCACTGAGATTAAGAAAACCAGTAGCTTAATAAATTAAGTACTTCCTGGTATGGTTTCTGTACTGGTAACTCCACAAAACAATCTGGATTGTGGTGAGGGAACAGAGAAAAAAGCTCCTTTAGGACCTACACTTACGAAGGGGGTAGGCAGCTGTATATCACGGAGTAAACCGTCTGAGAATAAAAACAGCTTGAGCTTGGTAAGGTAATTACACAGGGGAAAGGATAATGTACTGGGAACTCCTCAGAAGAATCTGATTTGTGGTGAGGGGAGAGAGATAAAAGCTCATTTAGGAACGACATGAACATGCTGCATAGGTAGCTGTTTATCAGTAAATATCTCCACTGAGATTAAGAAAAGCAGTAGCTTAATAAATTAAGTACTTCCTGGTATGGTTACAGTACTGGTAACTCCCCAAAAGAATCTGGATTGTGGTGAGGGAACAGAGAAAAAAGCTCATTTAGGACCTGCACTTACGAAGGGAGTAGGCAGCTGTATATCAGGGAGTAAACCTTCTGAGAATAAAAACAGCTGGAGCTTGTTAAGGTAATTACACAGGGGAAAGGATATTGTACTGGGAACTCCTCAGAAGAATCTGATTTGTGGTGAGGGGAGAGAGATAAAAGCTCCTTTAGGAACGACATGAACATGCTGTGTAGGAAGCTGTTTATCAGTAAATATCTCCACTGAGATTAAGGAAAGCAGTAGCTTAATAAATGAAGTACTTCCTCGTATGGTTACTGTACTGGTAACTCCCCAAATGAATCTGGATTTGGGTGAGGGAACAGAGAAAAAAGCTCATTTAGGTCCTGCACTTACGAAGGGGGTAGGCAGCTGTATATTAGGGAGTATACCTTCTGAGAATAAAAACAGCTGGAGCTTGTTAAGGTAATTACACAGGGGAAAGGATAATGTACTGGGACCTCCTCAGAAGAATCTGATTTGTGGTGAGGGGAGAGAGATAAAAGCTCATTTAGGAACGACATGAACATGCTGCGTAGGTAGCTGTTGATCAGTAAATATCTCCACTGAGATTAAGAAAAGCAGTAGCTTAATAAATTAAGTACTTCCTGGTATGCTTTCTGTACTGGTAACTCCCCAAGACAATCTGGATTGTGGTGAGGGAACAGAGAAAAAAGCTCCTTTAGGACCTCCACTTACGAAGGGGGTAGGCAGCTGTATATCACGGAGTAAACCGTCTGAGAATAAAAACAGCTTGAGCTTGGTAAGGTAATTACACAGGGGAAAGGATAATGTACTGGGAACTCCTCAGAAGAATCTGAATTGTGGTGACGGGAGAGAGATAAAAGCTCATTTAGGAACGACATGAACATGCTGCGTAGGTAGCTGTTTATCAGTAAATATCTCCACTGAGATTAAGAAAAGCAGTAGTTTAATAAATTAAGTACTTCCTGGTATGGTTACTGTACTGGTAACTCCCCAAAAGAATCTGGATTGTGGTGAGGGAATAGAGAAAAAAGCTCATTTAGGACCTGCACTTACGAAGGCGGTAGGCAGCTGTATATCAGGGAGTAAACCGAATAAAAACAGCTGGAGCTTGTTAAGGGAATTACACAGGGGAAAGGATAATGTACTGGGAACTCCTCAGAATAATCTGATTTGTGGTGATTGGAGAGAGATAAAACCTCATTAAGGAACGACATGAAAATGCTGCATAGGTAGCTGTTTATCAGTAAATATCTCCACTGAAATTAAGAAATGCAGTAGCTTGATAAATTAAGTACTTCCTGGTATGGTTTCTGTACTGGTAACCTCCCCAAAAGAATCGGGATTTTGGTGAAGGAACAAAGAAAAAAGCTCATTAAGGACCTGCACTTGCGAAGGGGGTAGGCAGCTTTATATCAGGGAGTAAACCTTCTGAGGATAAAAACAGCTGGAGCTTGTTAAGTTAATTACACAGGGGAAAGGATAATGTACTGGGAACTCCTCAGAAGAATCTGATTTGTGGTGAGGGGAGAGAGATAAAAGCTCATTTAGGAACGACATGAACATGCTGCGAATGTAGCTGTTTATGAGTAAATATCTCCACTGAGATTAAGAAAAGCAGTAGCTTAATAAATTAAGTACTTCCTGGTATGCTTACTGTACTGGTAACTCCCCAAAAGAATCTGGATTCTGGTGCGGGAACAGAGAAAAAATCTCATTTAGGACCTGCACTTATGAAGGGGGTAGGCAGCTGTTTATCAGGGAGTAAACCTTCTGAGAATAAATACAGCTGGAGCTTGTTAAGGTAATTACACAGGGGACAGGACAATGTACTGGGAACTCCTCAGAAGAATCTGATTTGTGGTGAGGGGAGAGAGATAAAATCTCATTTAGGAACGACATGAACATGCTGCATAGGTAGCTATTTATCAGTAATATCTCGACTGAGATTAAGAAAAGCAGTAGCTTAATAAATTAAGTACTTCCTGGTATGCTACATGTACTGGTAACTCCCCAAAAGAATCGGGATTTTGGTGAAGGAACAAAGAAAAAAGCTCATTAAGGACCTGCACTTACGAAGGGGGTAGGCAGCTTTATATCAGGGAGTAAACCTTCTGAGGATAAAAACAGCTGGAGCTTGTTAAGTTAATTACACAGGGGAAAGGATAATGTACTGGGAACTCCTCAGAAGAATCTGATTTGTGGTGAGGGGAGAGAGATAAAAGCTCATTTAGGAACGACATGAACATGCTGCATAGGTAGCTGTTTATCAGTAAATATCTCCACTGATTTTAAGAAAAGCAGTAGCTTAATAAATTAAGTACTTCCTGGAATGGTTACTGTACTGGTAACTCCCCAAAGAATCTGGATTGTCGTGAGGGGAACAGAGAAAAAAGCTCATTTAGGACCTGCACTTACGAAGGGGGTAGGCAGCTCTATATCAGGGAGTAAAACTTCTGAGAATAAAAACAGCTGGAGCTTGTTAAGGTAATTACACAGGGGACAGGACAATGTACTGGGAACTCCTCAGAAGAATCTGATTTGTGGTGAGGGGAGAGAAATAAAAGCTCATTTAGGAACGACATGAACATGCTGCATAAGTAGCTGTTTATCAGTAAATATCTCCACTGAGATTAAGAAAAGCAGTAGCTTAATAAATTAAGTACTTCCTGGTATGGTACATGTACTGGTAACTCCCCAAAAGAATCTGGAATGTGGTGAGGGAATAGAGAAAAAAGCTCATTTAGGACCTTCACTTACCAAGGGGTAGGAAGGTGTATATCAGGGAGTATCCCTTCTGAGAATAAAAACAGCTGGAGCTTGTTAAGGTAATTACACAGGGGAATGGATAATGTACTGGGAACTCCTCAGAAGAATCTGTTTTGTGGTGAGGGGAGAGAATAAAAGCTCATTTAGGAACGACATGAACATGCTGCATAGGTAGCTGTTTATCAGTAAATATATCCACTGAGATTAAGAAAAGCAGTAGCTTAATAAATTAAGTACTTCCTGGTATGGTTACAGTACTGGTAACTCCACAAAAGAATCTGGATTGTGGTGAGGGAACAGAGAAAAAAGCTCATTTAGGACCTGCACTTACGAAGGGGGTAGGGCAGCAGTATATCAGGGAGTAAACCTTCTGAGAATAAAAACAGCTGGAGCTTGTTAAGGTAATTACACAGGGGAAAGGATATTGTACTGGGAACTCCTCAGAAGAATCTGATTTGTGGTGAGGGGAGAGAGATAAAAGCTCATTTAGGAACGACGTGAACATGCTGCGTAGGAAGCTGTTTATCAGTAAATATCTCCACTGAGATTAAGGAAAGCAGTAGCTTAATAAATGAAGTACTTCCTGGTATGGTTACTGTACTGGTAACTCCCCAAAAGAATCTGGATTGTGGTGAGGGAACAGAGAAAAAAGCTCATTTAGGTCCTGCACTTACGAAGGGGGTAGGCAGCTGTATTTCAGGGAGTATACCTTCTGAGAATAAAAACAGCTGGAGCTTGTTAAGGTAATTACACAGGGGAAAGGATAATGTACTGGGGAACTCCTCAGAAGAATCTGATTTGTGGTGAGGGGAGAGAGATAAAAGCTCATTTAGGAACGACATGAACATGCTGCGTAAGTAGCTGTTTATCAGTAAATATCTCCACTGAGATTAAGAAAAGCAGTAGCTTAATAAATTAAGTACTTCCTGGTATGGTTACTGTACTGGTAACTCCCCAAAATAATCTGGATTGTGATGAGGGAACAGAGAAAAAACCTCTTTAGTACCTGCACTTACGAAGGGGTTAGGCAGCTGTATATCACGGAGTATCCCTTCTGATAATAAAAACAGCTGGAGCTTGTTAAGGTAATTTCACAGGGGAAAGGATAATGTACTGGGAACTCCTCAGAAGAATCTGATTTGTGGTGAGGGGAGAGAGATAAAAGCTCATTTAGGAACGACATGAACATGCTGCGTAGGTAGCTGTTTATCAGTAAATATCTCCACTGAGATTAAGAAAAGCAGTAGCTAATAAATTAAGTACTTCCTGGTATGGTTACTGTACTGGTAATTCCCCAAAAGAATCTGGATTGTGGTGAGGGAACAGAGAAAAAAGCTCATTTAGGACCTGCACTTACGAAGGGGGTAGGCAGCTGTATATCAGGGAGTAAACCGAATAAAAACAGCTGGAGCTTGTTAAGGTAATTACGCTGGGGAAAGGATAATGTACTGGGAACTCCTCAGAAGAATCTGATTTGTGGTGAGGGGAGAGAGATAAAAGCTCAGTAAGGAATGACATGAACATGCTGCGAAGGTAGCTGTTGATCAGTAAATATCTCCACTGAGATTAAGAAAAGCAGTAGCTTAATAAATTAAGTACTTCCTGGTATGGTTACTGTACTGGTAACTCCCCAAAAGAATCTGCATTGTGGTGAGGGAACAGAGAAAAAAAGCTCATTTAGGACCTGCACTTACGAAGGGGGTAGTCAGCTGTATGTCAGGGAGTATCCCTTCTGAGAATAAAAACAGCTGGAGCTTGTTAAGGTAATTACACAGGGGAAAGGATAATGTACTGGGAACTCCTCAGAAGAATCTGATTTGTGGTGAGGGGAGAGAGATAAAAGCTCATTTAGGAACGACATGAACATGCTGCATAGGTAGCTGTTTATCAGTAAATATCTCCACTGAGATTAAGAAAAGCAGTAGCTTAATAAATTAAGTACTTCCTGGTATGGTTACTGTACTGGTAATTCCCCAAAAGAATCTGGATTGTGGTGAGGGAACAGAGAAAAAAAGCTCATTTAGGACCTGCACTTTACGAAGGGGGTAGGCAGCTGTATATCAGGGGAGTAAACCGAATAAAAACAGCTGGAGCTTGTTAAGGTAATTACGCAGGGGAAAGGATAATGTACTGGGAACTCCTCAGAAGAATCTGATTTGTGGTGAGGGGAGAGAGATAAAAGCTCAGTTAGGAATGACATGAACATGCTGCGAAGGTAGCTGTTGATCAGTAAATATCTCCACTGAGATTAAGAAAAGCAGTAGCTTAATAAATTAAGTACTTCCTGGTATGGTTACTGTACTGGTAACTCCCCAAAAGAATCTGCATTGTGGTGAGGGAACAGAGAAAGAAGCTCATTTAAGACCTGCACTTACGAAGGGGGTAGTCAGCTGTATGTCAGGGAGTATCCCTTCTGAGAATAAAAACAGCTGGAGCTTGATAAGGTAATTACACAGGGGAAAGGATAATGTACTGGGAACTCCTCAGAAGAATCTGATTTGTGGTGAGGGGAGAGAGATAAAAGCTCATTTAGGAACGACATGAACATGCTGCATAGGTAGCTGTTTATCAGTAAATATCTCCACTGAGATTAAGAAAAGCTGTAGCTTAATAAATTAAGTACTTCCTGGTATGGTTTCTGTACTGGTAACTCCCCAAAAGAATCTGGATTGTGGTGAGGGAACAGAGAAAAAAGCTCATTTAGGACCTGCACTTACGAAGGGGGTAGGCAGCTGTATAACAGGGAGTAAACCTTCTGAGAATAAAAACAGCTGGAGCTTGTTAAGGTAATTACACAGGGGAAAGGATATTGTACTGGGAACCCCTCAGAAGAATCTGATTTGTGGTGAGGGGAGAGAGATAAAAGCTCATTTAGGAACGAAATGAACATGCTGCGTAGATAGCTGTTGATCAGTAAATATCTCCACTGAGATTAAGAAAACCAGTAGCTTAATAAATTAAGTACTTCCTGGTATGGTTTCTGTACTGGTAACTCCACAAAACAATCTGGATTGTGGTGAGGGAACAGAGAAAAAAGCTCCTTTAGGACCTACACTTACGAAGGGGGTAGGCAGCTGTATATCACGGAGTAAACCGTCTGAGAATAAAAACAGCTTGAGCTTGGTAAGGTAATTACACAGGGGAAAGGATAATGTACTGGGAACTCCTCAGAAGAATCTGATTTGTGGTGAGGGGAGAGAGATAAAAGCTCATTTAGGAACGACATGAACATGCTGCATAGGTAGCTGTTTATAAGTAAATATCTCCACTGAGATTAAGAAAAGCAGTAGCTTAATAAATTAAGTACTTCCTGGTATGGTTACAGTACTGGTAACTCCCCAAAAGAATCTGGATTGTGGTGAGGGAACAGAGAAAAAAGCTCATTTAGGACCTGCACTTACGAAGGGAGTAGGCAGCTGTATATCAGGGAGTAAACCTTCTGAGAATAAAAACAGCTGGAGCTTGTTAAGGTAATTACACAGGGGAAAGGATATTGTACTGGGAACTCCTCAGAAGAATCTGATTTGTGGTGAGGGGAGAGAGATAAAAGCTCATTTAGGAACGACATGAACATGCTGTGTAGGAAGCTGTTTATCAGTAAATATCTCCACTGAGATTAAGGAAAGCAGTAGCTTAATAAATGAAGTACTTCCTCGTATGGTTACTGTACTGGTAACTCCCCAAATGAATCTGGATTTGGGTGAGGGAACAGAGAAAAAAGCTCATTTAAGTCCTGCACTTACGAAGGGGGTAGGCAGCTGTATATTAGGGAGTATACCTTCTGAGAATAAGAAACAGCTGGAGCTTGTTAAGGTAATTACACAGGGGGAAAGGATAATGTACTGGGACCTCCTCAGAAGAATCTGATTTGTGGTGAGGGGGAGAGAGATAAAAGCTCATTTAGGAACGACATGAACATGCTGCGTAGGTAGCTGTTGATCAGTAAATATCTCCACTGAGATTAAGAAAAGCAGTAGCTTAATAAATTAAGTACTTCCTGGTATGGTTTCTGTACTGGTAACTCCCCAAGACAATCTGGATTGTGGTGAGGGAACAGAGAAAAAAGCTCCTTTAGGACCTCCACTTACGAAGGGGGTAGGCAGCTGTATATCACGGAGTAAACCGTCTGAGAATAAAAACAGCTTGAGCTTGGTAAGGTAATTACACAGCGGGAAGGATAATGTACTGGGAACTCCTCAGAAGAATCTGAATTGTGGTGACGGGAGAGAGATAAAAGCTCATTTAGGAACGACATGAACATGCTGCGTAGGTAGCTGTTTATCAGTAAATATCTCCACTGAGATTAAGAAAAGCAGTAGTTTAATAAATTAAGTACTTCCTGGAATGGTTACTGTACTGGTAACTCCCCAAAAGAATCTGGATTGTGGTGAGGGAATAGAGAAAAAAGCTCATTTAGGACCTGCACTTACGAAGGCGGTAGGCAGCTGTATATCAGGGAGTAAACCGAATAAAAACAGCTGGAGCTTGTTAAGGGAATTACACAGGGGAAAGGATAATGTACTGGGAACTCCTCAGAATAATCTGATTTGTGGTGATTGGAGAGAGATAAAAGCTCATTTATGAACGACATGAAAATGCTGCATAGGTAGCTGTTTATCAGTAAATACCTCCACTGAGATTAAGAAAAGCAGTAGCTTAATAAATTAAGTACTTCCTGGTATGGTTACTGTACTGGTAACTCCCCAAAAGAATCTGCATTGTGGTGAGGGAACAGAGAAAAAAGCTCATTTACCACCTACACTTACGAAGGGGGTAGGCAGCTGTATATCAGGGAGTAAACCTTCTGAGAATAAAAACAGCTGGAGCTTGTTAAGGTAATTACACAGGGGAAAGGATAATGTACTGGGAACTCCTCAGAAGAATCTGATTTGTGGTGAGGGGAGAGAGATAAAAGCTCAGTTAGGAACGACATGAACATGCTGTGTAGGAAGCTGTTTATCAGTAAATATCTCCACTGAGATTAAGGAAAGCAGTAGCTTAATAAATGAAGTACTTCCTCGTATGGTTACTGGACTGGTAACTCCCCAAAAGAATCTGGATTTGGGTGAGGGAACAGAGAAAAAAGCTCATTTAGGACCTGCACTTACGAAGGGAGTAGGCAGCTGTATATCAGGGAGTAAACCTTCTGAGAATAAAAACAGCTGGAGCTTGTTAAGGTAATTACACAGGGGAAAGGATATTGTACTGGGAACTCCTCAGAAGAATCTGATTTGTGGTGAGGGGAGAGAGATAAAAGCTCATTTAGGAACGACATGAACATGCTGTGTAGGAAGCTGTTTATCAGTAAATATCTCCACTGAGATTAAGGAAAGCAGTAGCTTAATAAATGAAGTACTTCCTCGTATGGTTACTGTACTGGTAACTCCCCAAAAGAATCTGGATTTGGGTGAGGGAACAGAGAAAAAAGCTCATTTAGGTCCTGCACTTACGAAGGGGGTAGGCAGCTGTATATTAGGGAGTATACCTTCTGAGAATAAAAACAGCTGGAGCTTGTTAAGGTAATTACACAGGGGAAAGGATAATGTACTGGGACCTCCTCAGAAGAATCTGATTTGTGGTGAGGGGAGAGAGATAAAAGCTCATTTAGGAACGACATGAACATGCTGCGTAGGTAGCTGTTGATCAGTAAATATCTCCACTGTGATTAAGAAAAGCAGTAGCTTAATAAATTAAGTACTTCCTGGTATGGTTTCTGTACTGGTAACTCCCCAAAACAATCTGGATTGTGGTGAGGGAACAGAGAAAAAAGCTCCTTTAGGACCTCCACTTACGAAGGGGGTAGGCAGCTGTATATCACGGAGTAAACCGTCTGAGAATAAAAACAGCTTGAGCTTGGTAAGGTAATTACACAGGGGAAAGGATAATGTACTGGGAACTCCTCAGAAAAATCTGATTTGTGGTGAGGGGAGAGAGGTAAAAGCTCATTAAGGAACGACATGAACATGCTGCATAGGTAGCTGTTTAACAGTAAATATCTCCACTGAGATTAAGAAAGCAGCAGCTTAATAAATTAAGTACTTCCTGGTATGGTTACTATACTGGTAACTCCTCAAAAGATTCTGGATTGTGATGAGGGAACAGAGAAAAAAGCTCATTTAGGACCTGCACTTACGAAGGGGGTAGGCAGCTGTATGTCAGGGAGTAAACCGAATAAAAACAGCTGGAGCTTGTTAAGGTAATTACACAGGGGAAAGGATAATGTACTGGGAACTCCTCAGAATAATCTGATTTGTGGTGATTGGAGAGAGATAAAAGCTCACTTAGGAACGACATGAACATGCTGAGTAGGTAGCTGTTTATCAGTAAATATCTCCACTGAGATTAAGAAAAGCAGTAGCTTAATAAATTAAGTACTTCCTGGTATGGTTACTGTACTGGTAACTCCCCAAAAGACTCTGGATTGTGGTGAGGGAACAGAGAAAAAAGCTAATTTAGGACCTGCACTTACGAAGGGGGTAGGCAGCTGTATAAAAGGGAGTATCCCTTCTGAGAATAAAAACAGCTGGAGCTTGTTATGGTAATTATACAGGGGAAAGGATAATGTACTGAGAACTGCTCAGAAGAATCTGATTTGTGGTGAGGGGAGAGAGATATAAGCTCATTTAGGAACGACATGAACATGCTGCATAGGTAGCTGTTTATCAGTACATATCTCCACTGAGATTAAGAAAAGCAGTAGCTTAATAAATTAAGTACTTCCTGGTATGGTTACTGTACTGGTAACTCCCCAAAAGAATCTGGATTGTGGTGAGGGAACAGAGAAAAAAGCTCATTTAAGACCTGCACTTACTAAGGGGGTAGGCAGCAGTATATCAGGGAGTATCCCTTCCGAGAATAAAACAGCTGGATCTTGTTAAGGTAATTAAACAGGGGAAAAGATAATGTACTGGGAACTCCTCAGAAGAATCTGATTTGTGGTGAGTGGAGAGAGATAAAACCTCATTAAGGAACGACATGAAAATGCTGCATAGGTAGCTGTTTATCAGTAAATATCTCCACTGAAATTAAGAAATGCAGTAGCTTGATAAATTAAGTACTTCCTGGTATGGTTTCTGTACTGGTAACTCCCCAAAAGAATCGGGATTTTGGTGAAGGAACAGAGAAAAAAGCTCATTAAGGACCTGCACTTACGAAGGGGGTAGGCAGCTTTATATCAGGGAGTAAACCTTCTGAGGATAAAAACAGCTGGAGCTTGTTAAGTTAATTACACAGGGGAAAGGATAATGTACTGGGAACTCCGCAGAAGACTCTGATTTGTGGTGAGGGGAGAGAGATAAAAGCTCATTTAGGAATGACATGAAAATGCTGCATAGGTATCTGTTTATCAGTAAATATCTCCACTGAGATCAAGAAAAGCAGTAGCGTAATAAATTAAGTCCTTCCGGTACAGTTACTGTACTGGTAACTCCCCAAAAGAATCTGGATTGTGGTGAGGGAACAGATAAAAAAGCTCATTTAGGACCTGCACTTACGAAGGGGGTAGGCAGCTGTATATCAGGGAATAAACCTTCTGAGAAAAAAACAGCTGGAGCTTGTTAAGGTAATTACACAGGGGAAAGGATAATGTACTGGGAACTCCTCAGAAGAATCTGATTTGTGGAGAGGGGAGTTAGATAAAAGTTCATTTAGGAACGACATGAACATGCTGCATGGGAGCTGTTTATCAGTAAATATCTCCACTGAGATTAAGAAAAGCAGTAGCTTAATAAATTAAGTACTTCCTGGTATGGCTACTGTACTGGTAACTCCCCAAAAGAATCTGGATTGTGGTGAGGGAACAGAGAATAATGCTCATTTAGGGCCTGCACTTACTAAGGGGGTAGGCAGCAGTATATCAGGGAGTATCCCTTCCGAGAATAAAAACAGCTGGATCTTGTTAAGGTAATTAAACATGGGAAAAGATAATGTACTGGGAACTCCTCAGAAGAATCTGATTTGTGTTGAGGGGAGAGAGATAAAACCTCATTTAGAAACGACATGAAAATGCTGAATAGGTAGCTGTTTATCAGTAAATATCTCCACTGAGATTAAGAAAAGCAGTAGCTTGATAAGTTAAGTACTTCCTGGTATGGTTTCTGTACTGGTAACTCCCCAAAAGAATCTGGATTTTGGTGAAGGAACAGAGAAAAAAGCTCATTAAGTACCTGCACTTACGAAGGGGGTAGGCAGCAGTATATCAGGGAGTAAACCTTCTGAGGATAAAAACAGCTGGAGCTTGATAAGTTAATTACCCAGGGGAAAGGATAATGTACTGGGAACTCCTCAGAAGAATCTGATTTGTGGTGAGGGGAGAGAGATAAAAGCTCATTTAGGAACGACATGAACATGGTGCGTAGGTAGCTGTTTATCAGTAAATATCTCCACTGAGATTAAGAAAAGCAGTAGCTTAATAAATCAAGTACTTCCTGGTGTGGTCCTGTACTGGTAACTCCCCAAAAGAATCTGGACTGTGGTGAGGGAAAATTGAAAAAAGCTCATTTAGGACCTGCACTTACGAAGGGGGTAGGCAGCTGTATATAAGGGAGTATCCCTTCTGAGAATAAAAACAGCTGGAGGTTGTTAAGGGAATTAAACAGGGGAAAGGATAATGTACTGGGAACTCCTCAGAAGAGTCTGATTTGTGGTGAGGGGCGAGAGATAAAAGCTCATTTAGGAACGACATGAACATGCTGCGTAGGTAGCTGTTTATCAGTAAATATCTCCACTGAGATTAAGAAAAGCAGTAGCTTAATAAATTAAGTAATTCCTGGTGTGGTTACTGTACTGGTAACTCCCCAAAAGAATCTGGATTGTGGTGAGCGAACAGAGAAAAAACCTCATTTAGGACCTGCTCTTACGAAGGGGGTAGGCAGCTGTATATCAGGGAGTATCCCTTCTGAGAATAAACTCAGCTGGAGCTTGTTAAGGTAATTACACAAGGGAAAGGATAATGTACTGGGCACTCCTAAGAAGAATCTGATTTGTGGTGAGGGGAGAGAGATAAAAGCTCATTTAGGAACGACATGAACATACTGCATAGGTAGCTGTTTATCAGTACATATCTCCACTGAGATTAAGAAAAGCAGTAGCTTAATAAATTAAGTACTTCCTGTTATGGTTACTGTACTGGTAACTCCCCAAAAGAATCTGGATTGTGGTGAGGGAACCGAGAAAAATCTCATTTAGGACCTGCACTTATGAAGGGGGAGGCAGATGTATATCAGGGAGTAAAATTTCTGAGAATAAAAACAGCTGGATCTTGTTAAGGTAATTACACAAGGGAAAGGATAATGTACTGGGCACTGCTAAGAAGAATCTGATTTGTGGTGAGGGGAGAGAGATAAAAGCTCATTTAGGAACGACATGAACATGCTGCGTAGGTAGCTGTTTAACAGTAAATATCTCCACTGAGATTAAGAAAAGCAGAAGCTTAATAAATTAAGTACTTCCTGGTATGGTTACTATACTGATAACTCCTCAAAAGATTCTGGATTGTGGTGGGGGAACAGAGAAAAAAGCTCATTTAGGACGTGCACTTACGAAGGGGGTAGGCAGCTGTATATCAGGGAGTATCCCTTCTGAGAATAAAAACAGCTGGAGCTTGTTAAGGGAATTACAGAGGGGAAAGGATAATGTACTGGGAAATCCTCAGAATAATCTGATTTGTGGTGAGGGGAGAGAGATAGAAGCTCATTTAGGAACGACATGAAAATGCTGCATAGGTAGCTGTTTATCAGTAAATATCTCCACTGAGATTTAGAAAAGCAGTAGCTTAATAAATGAAGTAATTCCTGGTATGGTTACTGTACTGGTAACTCCCCAAAAGAATCTGGATTGTGGTGAGGGAACAGAGAAAAAAGCTCATTTAGGGCCTGCACTTACTAAGGGGGTAGGCAGCAGTATATCAGGGAGTATCCCTTCCGAGAATAAAAACAGCTGGATCTTGTTAAGGTAATTAAACATGGGAAAAGATAATGTACTGGGAACTCCTCAGAAGAATCTGATTTGTGTTGAGGGGAGAGAGATAAAACCTCATTTAGAAACGACATGAAAATGCTGAATAGGTAGCTGTTTATCAGTAAATATCTCCACTGAGATTAAGAAAAGCAGTAGCTTGATAAGTTAAGTACTTCCTGGTATGGTTTCTGTACTGGTAACTCCCCAAAAGAATCTGGATTTTGGTGAAGGAACAGAGAAAAAAGCTCATTAAGTACCTGCACTTACGAAGGGGGTAGGCAGCAGTATATCAGGGAGTAAACCTTCTGAGGATAAAAACAGCTGGAGCTTGATAAGTTAATTACCCAGGGGAAAGGATAATGTACTGGGAACTCCTCAGAAGAATCTGATTTGTGGTGAGGGGAGAGAGATAAAAGCTCATTTAGGAACGACATGAACATGGTGCGTAGGTAGCTGTTTATCAGTAAATATCTCCACTGAGATTAAGAAAAGCAGTAGCTTAATAAATTAAGTACTTCCTGGTGTGGTCCTGTACTGGTAACTCCCCAAAAGAATCTGGACTGTGGTGAGGGAAAATTGAAAAAAGCTCATTTAGGACCTGCACTTACGAAGGGGGTAGGCAGCTGTATATAAGGGAGTATCCCTTCTGAGAATAAAAACAGCTGGAGCTTGTTAAGGTAATTACACAGGGGAAAGGATAATGTACTGGGCACTCCTCAGAAGAATCTGATTTGTGGTGAGGGGAGAGAGATAAAAGCTCATTTAGGAACGACATGAAAATGCTGCATAGTTAGTTGTTTATCAGTAAATATCTCCACTGAGATAAAGAAAAGCAGTAGCTCAATAAATTAAGTACTTCCTAGTATGGTTATTGTACTGGTAACTCCCCAAAAGAATCTGGATTGTGGTGAGGGAACAGAGAAAAAAGCTCATTTAGGACCTGCACTTACGAAGGGGGTAGGCAGCTGTATATCAGAGAGTAAACCTTCTGAGAATAAAAACAGCTGGAGGTTGTTAAGGGAATTACACAGGGGAAAGGATAATGTACTGGGAACTCCTCAGAAGAATCTGATTTGTGGTGAGGGGCGAGAGATAAAAGCTCATTTAGGAACGACATGAACATGCTGCGTAGGTAGCTGTTTATCAGTAAATATCTCCACTGAGATTAAGAAAAGCAGTAGCTTAATAAATTAAGTAATTCCTGGTGTGGTTACTGTACTGGTAACTCCCCAAAAGAATCTGGATTGTGGTGAGCGAACAGAGAAAAAACCTCATTTAGGTCCTGCTCTTACGAAGGGGGTAGGCAGCTGTATATCAGGGAGTATCCCTTCTGAGAATAAACTCAGCTGGAGCTTGTTAAGGTAATTACACAAGGGAAAGGATAATGTACTGGGCACTCCTAAGAAGAATCTGATTTGTGGTGAGGGGAGAGAGATAAAAGCTCATTTAGGAACGACATGAACATACTGCATAGGTAGCTGTTTATCAGTACATATCTCCACTGAGATTAAGAAAAGCAGTAGCTTAATAAATTAAGTACTTCCTGTTATGGTTACTGTACTGGTAACTCCCCAAAAGAATCTGGATTGTGGTGAGGGAACCGAGAAAAATCTCATTTAGGACCTGCACTTATGAAGGGGGAGGCAGATGTATATCAGGGAGTAAAATTTCTGAGAATAAAAACAGCTGGATCTTGTTAAGGTAATTACACAAGGGAAAGGATAATGTACTGGGCACTCCTAAGAAGAATCTGATTTGTGGTGAGGGGAGAGAGATAAAAGCTCATTTAGGAACGACATGAACATGCTGCGTAGGTAGCTGTTTAACAGTAAATATCTCCACTGAGATTAAGAAAAGCAGAAGCTTAATAAATTAAGTACTTCCTGGTATGGTTACTATACTGATAACTCCTCAAAAGATTCTGGATTGTGGTGGGGGAACAGAGAAAAAAGCTCATTTAGGACGTGCACTTACGAAGGGGGTAGGCAGCTGTATATCAGGGAGTATCCCTTCTGAGAATAAAAACAGCTGGAGCTTGTTAAGGGAATTACAGAGGGGAAAGGATAATGTACTGGGAAATCCTCAGAATAATCTGATTTGTGGTGAGGGGAGAGAGATAGAAGCTCATTTAGGAACGACATGAAAATGCTGCATAGGTAGCTGTTTATCAGTAAATATCTCCACTGAGATTTAGAAAAGCAGTAGCTTAATAAATGAAGTAATTCCTGGTATGGTTACTGTACTGGTAACTCCCCAAAAGAATCTGGATTGTGGTGAGGGAACAGAGAAAAAAGCTCATTTAGGACCTGCACTTACGAAGGGGGTAGGCAGCTGTATATCAGGGAGTATCCCTTCTGAGAATAAAAACAGCTGGAGCTTGTTAAGGTAATTACACAGTGGAAAGGATAATGTACTGGGAACTCCTCAGAAGAATCTGATTTGTGGTGAGGGGAGAGAGATAAAAGCTCATTTAGGAACGACATGAACATGCTGCGTAGGTAGCTGTTTATCAGTAAATATCTCCACTGAGAATAAGAAAAGCAGTAGCTTAATAAATTAAGTACTTCCTGGTATGGTTACTGTACTGGTAACTCCCCAAAAGAATCTGGATTGTGGTGAGGGAACAGAGAAAAAAGCTCATTTAGGACCTGCACTTACGAAGGGGGTAGGCAGCTGTATAGCAGGGAGTAAACCTTCTGAGAATAAAAACAGCTGGAGCTTGTTAAGGTAATTACACAGTGGAAAGGATAATGTACTGGGAACTCCTCAGAAGAATCTGATTTGTGATGAGGGGAGAGAGATAAAAGCTCATTTAGGAACGACATGAACATGCTGCATCGGTAGCTGTTTATCAGTAAATATCTCCACTGAGATTAAGAAAAGCAGTAGCTTAATAAATTAAGTACTTCCTGGTATGGTTACTGGACTGGTAACTAACCGAAAGAATCTGGATTGTGGTGAGGGAACAGAGAAAAAAGCTCATTTACCACCTACACTTACGAAGGGGGTAGGCAGCTGTATATCAGGGAGTATCCCTTCTGAGAATAAAAATTGCTGGAGCTTGTTAAGGTAATTACCACAGGGGAAAGGATAATGTACGGGGAACTCCTCAGAAGAATCTGATTTGTGGTGAGGGGAGAGAGATAAAAGCTCATTTAGGAACGACATGAACATGCTGCGAAGGTAGCTGTTGATCAGTAAATATCTCCACTGAGATTAAGAAAAGCAGCAGCTTAATAAATTAAGTACTTCCTGGTATGGTTACTATACTGGTAACTCCTCATAAGATTCTGGATTGTGATGAGGGAACAGAGAAAAAAGGTCATTTAGGACCTGCACTTACGAAGGGGGTAGGCAGCTGTATATCAGGGAGTAAACCGAATAAAAACAGCTGGAGCTTGTTAAGGTAATTACACAGGGGAAAGGATAATGTACTGGGAACTCCTCAGAAGATTCTGATTTGTGGTGAGGTTAGAGAGATAAAAGCTCATATAGGAACGACATGAACATGCTGCTTAGGTAGCTGTTTATCAGTAAATATCTCCATTGAGATTAAGAAAAGCAGTAGCTTAATAAATTAAGGACTTCCTGGTATGGTTACTGTACTGGTAACTCCCCAAAAGAATCTGGACTGTGGTGAGGGAACAGAGAAAAAAGGTCATTTAGTACCTGCACTTACGAAGGGGGTAGGCAGCTCTATATCAGGGAGTCAACCTTCTGAGAATAAAAACAGCTGGAGCTTGTTAAGGTAATTACACAGGGGAAAGGATAATGTACTGGGAATGCCTCAGAAGAATCTGATTTGTGGTGAGGGGAGAGAGATAAAAGCTCATTTAGGAACGACATGAACATGCTGCGTAGGTAGCTGTTTATCAGTAAATATCTCCACTGAGATTAAGAAAAGCAGTAGCTTAATAAATTAAGTACTTCCCGGTATGGTTACTATACTGGTAATTCCCGAAAAAAATCTCGATTGTGGTGAGGGAACAGAGAAAATAGCTCCTTTTGGACCTGCACTTACGAAGGGGGCAGGCAGCTGTATATCAGGGAGTATCCCTTCTGAGAATAAAAACATCTGGAGCTTGTTAAGGTAATTACACAGGGGAAAGGATAATGTACTGGGAACTCCTCAGAAGATTCTGATTTGTGGTGAGGTTAGAGAGATAAAAGCTCATATAGGACCGACATGAACATGCTGTTTAGGTAGCTGTTTATCAGTAAATATCTCCATTGAGATTAAGAAAAGCAGTAGCTTAATAAATTAAGTACTTCCTGGTATGGTTACTGTACTGGTAACTCCCCAAAAGAATCTGGATTGTGGTGAGGGAACCGAGAAAAAAGCTCATTTAGGACCTGCACTTACGAAGGGGGTAGGCAGCAGTATATCAGGGAGTAAACCTTCTGAGAATAAAAATAGCTGGAGCTTGTTAAGGTAATTACACAGGGGAAAGGATAATGTACTGGGAACGCCTCAGAAGAATCTGATTTGTGGTGAGGGGAGAGAGATAAAAGCTCATTTAGGAACGACATGAACATGCTGCGTAGGTAGCTCTTTATCAGTAAATATCTCCACTGAGATTAAGAAAAGCAGTAGCTTAATAAATTAAGTACTTCCTGGTATGGTTACTGTACTGGTAACTCCCAAAAAGAATCTGGATTGTGGTGAGGGATCAGAGAAAAATGCTCACTTAGGACCTGCACTTACGAAGAGGGTAGGCAGTTGTATATCAGGGAGTAAACCTTCTGAGAATAAAAACAGCTGGAGCTTGTTAAGGTAATTACACAGGGGAAAGGAAAATGAACTGGGAACTCCGCAGAAGACTCTGATTTGTCGTGAGTGGAGAGAGATAAATGCTCATTTAGGAATGACATGAAAATGCTGCATAGGTAGCTGTTTATCAGTAAATATCTCCACTGAGATTAAGAAAAGCAGTAGCGTAATAAATTAAGTCCTTCCTGGTACAGTTACTGTACTGGTAACTCCCCAAAAGAATCTGGATTGTGGTGAGGGAACAGATAAAAAAGCTCATTTAGAACCTGCACTTACGAAGGGGTTAGGCAGCTGTATATCAGGGAATAAACCTTCTGAGAAAAAAACAGCTGGAGCTTGTTAAGGTAATTACACAGGGGAAAGGATAATGTACTGGGAACTCCTCAGAAGAATCTGATATGTGGTGAGGGGAGTTAGATAAAAGCTCATTTAGGAACGACATGAACATGCTGCATAGGTAGCTGTTTATCAGTAAATATCTCCACTGAGATTAAGAAAAGCAGTAGCTTAATAAATTAAGTACTTCCTGGTATGGCTACTGTACTGGTAACTCCCCAAAAGAATCTGGATTGTGGTGAGGGAACATAGAAAAAAGCTCATTTAGTGCCTGCACTTACTAAGGGGGTAGGCAGCTGTATATCAGGGAGTATCCCTTCTGAGAATAAAAACAGCTGGAGCTTGTTAATGTAATTACACAGTGGAAAGGATAATGTACTGGGAACTCCTCAGAAGAATCTGATTTGTGATGAGGGGAGAGAGATAAAAGCTCATTTAGGAACGACATGAACATGCTGCATAGGTAGCTGTTTATCAGTAAATATCTCCACTGAGATTAAGAAAAGCAGTAGCTTAATAAATTAAGTACTTCCTGGTATGGTTACTGGACTGGTAACTAACCGAAAGAATCTGGATTGTGGTGAGGGAACAGAGAAAAAAGCTCATTTACCACCTACACTTACGAAGGGGGTAGGCAGCTGTATATCAGGGAGTATCCCTTCTGAGAATAAAAATTGCTGGAGCTTGTTAAGGTAATTACACAGGGGAAAGGATAATGTACGGGGAAATCCTCAGAAGAATCTGATTTGTGGTGAGGGGAGAGAGATAAAAGCTCATTTAGGAACGACATGAACATGCTGCGAAGGTAGCTATTGATCAGTAAATATCTCCACTGAGATTAAGAAAAGCAGTAGCTTAATAAATTAAGTACTTCCTGGTATGGTTTCTGTACTGGTAACTCCCCAAAACAATCTGGATTGTGGTGAGGGAACAGAGAAAAAAGCTACTTTAGGACCTACACTTACGAAGGGGGTAGGCAGCTGTATATCACGGAGTAAACCGTCTGAGAATAAAAACAGCTTGAGCTTGGTAAGGTAATTACACAGGGGAAAGGATAATGTACTGGGAACTCCTCAGAAGAATCTGAATTGTGGTGACGGGAGAGAGATAAAAGCTCATTTAGGAACGACATGAACATGCTGCGTAGGTAGCTGTTTATCAGTAAATATCTCCACTGAGATTAAGAAAAGCAGTAGCTTAATAAATTAAGTACTTCCTGGTATGGTTACTGTACTGGTAACTCCCCAAAAGAATCTGGATTGTGGTGAGGGAATAGAGAAAAAAGCTCATTTAGGACCTGCACTTACGAAGGGGGTAGGCAGCTGTATATCAGGGAGTATCCCTTCTGAGAATAAAAACAGCTGGAGCTTGTTAAGGTAATTACACAGGGGAAAGGATAATGTACTGGGAACTCCTCAGAAAAATCTGATTTGTGGTGAGGGGAGAGAGATAAAAGCTCATTTAGGAACGACATGAACATGCTGCATAGGTAGCTGTTTAACAGTAAATATCTCCACTGAGATTAAGAAAAGCAGCAGCTTAATAAATTAAGTACTTCCTGGTATGGTTACTATACTGGTAACTCCTCAAAAGATTCTGGATTGTGATGAGGGAACAGAGAAAAAAGGTCATTTAGGACCTGCACTTACGAAGGGGGTAGGCAGCTGTATATCAGGGAGTAAACCGAATAAAAACAGCTGGAGCTTGTTAAGGTAATTACACAGGGGAAAGGATAATGTACTGGGAACTCCTCAGAATAATCTGATTTGTGGTGATTGGAGAGAGATAAAAGCTCATTTATGAACGACATGAAAATGCTGCATAGGTAGCTGTTTATCAGTAAATACCTCCACTGAGATTAAGAAAAGCAGTAGCTTAATAAATTAAGTACTTCCTGGTATGGTTACTGTACTGGTAATTCCCGAAAAAAATCTGGATTGTGTTGAGGGAACAGAGAAAATAGCTCCTTTTGGACCTCCACTTACGAAGGGGGCAGGCAGCTGTATATCAGGGAGTATCCCTTCTGAGAATAAAAACATCTGGAGCTTGTTAAGGTAATTACACAGGGGAAAGGATAATGTACTGGGAACTCCTCAGAAGATTCTGATTTGTGGTGAGTTTAGAGAGATAAAAGCTCATTTAGGAACGACATGAACATGCTGCTTAGGTAGCTGTTTATCAGTAAATATCTCCATTGAGATTAAGAAAAGCAGTAGCTTAATAAATTAAGGACTTCCTGGTATGGTTACTGTACTGGTAACTCCCCAAAAGAATCTGGACTGTGGTGAGGGAACAGAGAAAAAAGGTCATTTAGTACCTGCACTTACGAAGGGGGTAGGCAGCTGTATATCAGGGAGTCAACCTTCTGAGAATAAAAACAGCTGGAGCTTGTTAAGGTAATTACACAGGGGAAAGGATAATGTACTGGGAACGCCTCAAAAGAATCTGATTTGTGGTGAGGGGAGAGAGATAAAAGCTCTTTTAGGAACGACATGAACATGCTGCGTAGGTAGCTGTTTATCAGTAAATATCTCCACTGAGATTAAGAAAAGCAGTAGCTTAATAAATTAAGTACTTCCTGGTATGGTTACTATACTGGTAATTCCCGAAAAAAATCTGGATTGTGGTGAGGGAACAGAGAAAATAGCTCCTTTTGGACCTGCACTTACGAAGGGGGCAGGCAGCTGTATATCAGGGAGTATCCCTTCTGAGAATAAAAACATCTGGAGCTTGTTAAGGTAATTACACAGGGGAAAGGATAATGTACTGGGAACTCCTCAGAAGATTCTGATTTGTGGTGAGGTTAGAGAGATAAAAGCTCATATAGGAACGACATGAACATGCTGCTTAGGTAGCTGTTTATCAGTAAATATCTCCATTGAGATTAAGAAAAGCAGTAGCTTAATAAATTAAGTACTTCTTGGTATGGTTACTGTACTGGTAACTCCCAAAAAGAATCTGATTTGTGGTGAGGGATCAGAGAAAAATGCTCACTTAGGACCTGCACTTACGAAGAGGGTAGGCAGTTGTATATCAGGGAGTAAACCTTCTGAGAATAAAAACAGCTGGAGCTTGTTAAGGTAATTACACAGGGGAAAGGATAATGAACTGGGAACTCCGCAGAAAACTCTGATTTGTCGTGAGGGGAGAGAGATAAAAGCTCATTTAGGAATGACATGAAAATGCTGCATAGGTAGCTGTTTATCAGTAAATATCTCCACTGAGATTAAGAAAAGCAGTAGCGTAATAAATTAAGTCCTTCCTGGTACAGTTACTGTACTGGTAACTCCCCAAAAGAATCTGGATTGTGGTGAGGGAACAGATAAAAAAGCTCATTTAGAACGTGCACTTAAGAAGGGGGTAGGCAGCTGTATATCAGGGAATAAACCTTCTGAGAAAAAAACAGCTGGAGCTTGTTAAGGTAATTACACAGGGGAAAGGATAATGTACGGGGAACTCCTCAGAAGAATCTGATTTGTGGTGAGGGGAGAGAGATAAAAGCTCATTTAGGAACGACATGAACATGCTGCGAAGGTAGCTGTTGATCAGTAAATATCTCCACTGAGATTAAGAAAAGCAGCAGCTTAATAAATTAGGTACTTCCTGGTATGGTTACTATACTGGTAACTCCTCATAAGATTCTGGATTGTGATGAGGGAACAGAGAAAAAAGGTCATTTAGGACCTGCACTTACGAAGGGGGTAGGCAGCTGTATGTCAGGGAGTAAACCGAATAAAAACAGCTGGAGCTTGTTAAGGTAATTACACAGGGGAAAGGATAATGTACTGGGAACTCCTCAGAATAATCTGATTTGTGGTGATTGGAGAGAGATAAAAGCTCATTTATGAACGACATGAAAATGCTGCATAGGTAGCTGTTTATCAGTAAATACCTCCACTGAGATTAAGAAAAGCAGTAGCTTAATAAATTAAGTACTTCCTGGTATGGTTACTGTACTGGTAATTCCCGAAAAAAATCTGGATTGTGTTGAGGGAACAGTGAAAATAGCTCCTTTTGGACCTCCACTTACGAAGGGGGCAGGCAGCTGTATATCAGGGAGTATCCCTTCTGAGAATAAAAACATCTGGAGCTTGTTAAGGTAATTACACAGGGGAAAGGATAATGTACTGGGAACTCCTCAGAAGATTCTGATTTGTGGTGAGGTTATAGAGATAAAAGCTCATATAGGAACGACATGAACATGCTGCTTAGGTAGCTGTTTATCAGTAAATATCTCCATTGAGATTAAGAAAAGCAGTAGCTTAATAAATTAAGGACTTCCTGGTATGGTTACTGTACTGGTAACTCCCCAAAAGAATCTGGAATGTGGTGAGGGAACAGAGAAAAAAGGTCATTTAGTACCTGCACTTACGAAGGGGGTAGGCAGCTGTATATCAGGGAGTCAACCTTCTGAGTATAAAAACAGCTGGAGCTTGTTAAGGTAATTACACAGGGGAAAGGATAATGTACTGGGAACGCCTCAGAAGAATCTGATTTGTGGTGAGGGGAGAGAGATAAAAGCTCATTTAGGAACGACATGAACATGCTGCGTAGGTAGCTGTTTATCAGTAAATATCTCCACTGAGATTAAAAAAAGCAGTAGCTTAATAAATTAAGTACTTCCTGGTATGGTTACTATACTGGTAATTCCCGAAAAAAATCTGGATTGTGGTGAGGGAACAGAGAAAATAGCTCCTTTTGGACCTGCACTTACGAAGAGGGCAGGCAGCAGTATATCAGGGAGTATCCCTTCTGAGAATAAAAACATCTGGAGCTTGTTAAGGTAATTACACAGGGGAAAGGATAATGTACTGGGAACTCCTCAGAAGATTCTGATTTGTGGTGAGGTTAGAGAGATAAAAGCTCATATAGGACCGACATGAACATGCAGCATAGGTAGCTGTTTATCAGTAAATATCTCCATTGAGATTAAGAAAAGCAGTAGCTTAATAAATTAAGTACTTCCTGGTATGGTTACTGTACTGGTAACTCCCCAAAAGAATCTGGATTGTGGTGAGGGAACAGAGAAAAAAGCTCATTTAGGACCTGCACTTACGAAGGGGGTAGGGAGCAGTATATCAGGGAGTAAACCTTCTGAGAATAAAAATAGCTGGAGCTTGTTAAGGTAATTACACAGGGGAAAGGATAATGTACTGGGAACGCCTCAGAATAATCTGATTTGTGGTGAGGGGAGAGAGATAAAAGCTCATTTAGGAACGACATGAACATGCTGCGTAGGTAGCTCTTTATCAGTAAATATCTCCACTGAGATTAAGAAAAGCAGTAGCTTAATAAATTAAGTACTTCCTGGTATGGTTACTGTACTGGTAACTCCCAAAAAGAATCTGGATTGTGGTGAGGGATCAGAGAAAAATGCTCACTTAGGACCTGCACTTACGAAGAGGGTAGGCAGTTGTATATCAGGGAGTAAACCTTCTGAGAATAAAAACAGCTGGAGCTTGTTAAGGTAATTACACAGGAGAAAGGAAAATGAACTGGGAACTCCGCAGAAGACTCTGATTTGTCGTGAGGGGAGAGAGATAAAAGCTCATTTAGGAATGACATGAAAATGCTGCATAGGTAGCTGTTTATCAGTAAATATCTCCACTGAGATTAAGAAAAGCAGTAGCGTAATAAATTAAGTCCTTCCTGGTACAGTTACTGTACTGGTAACTCCCCAAAAGAATCTGGATTGTGGTGAGGGAACAGATAAAAAAGCTCATTTAGAACCTGCACTTAAGAAGGGGGTAGGCAGCTGTATATCAGGGAATAAACCTTCTGAGAAAAAAACAGCTGGAGCTTGTTAAGGTAATTACACAGGGGAAAGGATAATGTACGGGGAACTCCTCAGAAGAATCTGATTTGTGGTGAGGGGAGAGAGATAAAAGCTCATTTAGGAACGACATGAACATGCTGCGAAGGTAGCTGTTGATCAGTAAATATCTCCACTGAGATTAAGAAAAGCAGCAGCTTAATAAATTAAGTACTTCCTGGTATGGTTACTATACTGGTAACTCCTCATAAGATTCTGGATTGTGATGAGGGAACAGAGAAAAAAGGTCATTTAGGACCTGCACTTACGAAGGGGGTAGGCAGCTGTATGTCAGGGAGTAAACCGAATAAAAACAGCTGGAGCTTGTTAAGGTAATTACACAGGGGAAAGGATAATGTACTGGGAACTCCTCAGAATAATCTGATTTGTGGTGATTGGAGAGAGATAAAAGCTCATTTATGAACGACATGAAAATGCTGCATAGGTAGCTGTTTATCAGTAAATACCTCCACTGAGATTAAGAAAAGCAGTAGCTTAATAAATTAAGTACTTCCTGGTATGGTTACTGTACTGGTAATTCCCGAAAAAAATCTGGATTGTGTTGAGGGAACAGTGAAATTAGCTCCTTTTGGACCTCCACTTACGAAGGGGGCAGGCAGCTGTATATCAGGGAGTATCCCTTCTGAGAATAAAAACATCTGGAGCTTGTTAAGGTAATTACACAGGGGAAAGGATAATGTACTGGGAACTCCTCAGAAGATTCTGATTTGTGGTGAGGTTATAGAGATAAAAGCTCATATAGGAACGACATGAACATGCTGCTTATGTAGCTGTTTATCAGTAAATATCTCCATTGAGATTAAGAAAAGCAGTAGCTTAATAAATTAAGGACTTCCTGGTATGGTTACTGGACTGGTAACTAACCGAAAGAATCTGGATTTTGGTGAGGGAACAGAGAAAAAAGCTCATTTACCACCTACACTTACGAAGGGGGTAGGCAGCTGTATATCAGGGAGTATCCCTTCTGAGAATAAAAATTGCTGGAGCTTGTTAAGGTAATTACACAGGGGAAAGGATAATGTACGGGGAACTCCTCAGAAGAATCTGATTTGTGGTGAGGGGAGAGAGATAAAAGCTCATTTAGGAACGACATGAACATGCTGCGAAGGTAGCTGTTGATCAGTAAATATCTCCACTGAGATTAAGAAAAGAAGTACCTTAATAAATGAAGTACTTCCTCTTATGGTTACTGTACTGGTAACTCCCCAAAAGAATCTGGATTTGGGTGAGGGAACAGAGAAAAAAGCTCATTTAGGTCCTGCACTTACGAAGGGGTTAGGCAGCTGTATATTCGGCAGTATACCTTCTGAGAATAAAAACAGCTGGAGCTTGTTAAGGTAATTACACAGGGGAAAGGATAATGTACTGGGAACTCCTCAGAAGAATATGATTTGTGGTGAGGGGAGAGAGATAAAAGCTCATTTAGGAACGATATGAACATGCTGCGTAGGTAGCTGTTGATCAGTAAATATCTCCACTGAGATTAAGAAAAGCAGTAGCTTAATAAATTAAGTACTTCCTGGAATGGTTTCTGTACTTCTAACTCCCCAAAACAATCTGGATTGTGGTGAGGGAACAGAGAAAAAAGCTACTTTAGGACCTGCACTTACGAAGGGGGTAGGCAGCTGTATATCACGGAGTAAACCGTCTGAGAATAAAAACAGCTTGAGCTTGGTAAGGTAATTACACAGGGGAAAGGATAATGTACTGGGAACTCCTCAGAAGAATCTGAATTGTGGTGACGGGAGAGAGATAAAAGCTCATTTAGGAACGACATGAACATGCTGCGTAGGTAGCTGTTTATCAGTAAATATCTCCACTGAGATTAAGAAAAGCAGTATCTTAATAATTTAAGTACTTCCTGGTATGGTTACTGTACTGGTAACTCCCAAAAAGAATCTGGTTTGTGGTGAGGGAATAGAGAAAAAAGCTCATTTAGGACCTGCACTTACGAAGGGCGTAGGCAGCTGTATATCAGGGAGTATCCCTTCTGAGAATAAAAACAGCTGGAGCTTGTTAAGGTAATTACACAGGGGAAAGGATAATGTACTGGGAACTCCTCAGAAAAATCTGATTCGTGGTGAGTGGAGAGAGATAAAAGCTCATTTAGGAACGACATGAACATGCTGCATATGTAGCTGTTTAACAGTAAATATCTCCACTGAGATTAAGAAAAGCAGCAGCTTAATAAATTAAGTACTCCCTGGTATGGTTACTATACTGGTAACTCCTCAAAAGATTCTGGATTGTGATGAGGGAACAGAGAAAAAAGGTCATTTAGGACCTGCACTTACGAAGGGGGTAGGCAGCTGTATATCAGGGAGTAAACCTTCTGAGAATAAAAACAGCTGGAGCTTGTTAAGGTAATTACACAGGGGAAAGGATAATGTACTGGGAACTCCTCAGAATAATCTGATTTGTGGTGATTGGAGAGAGATAAAAGCTCATTTATGAACGACATGAAAATGCTGCATAGGTAGCTGTTTATCAGTAAATACCTCCACTGAGATTAAGAAAAGCAGTAGCTTAATAAATTAAGTACATCCTGGTATGGTTACTGTACTGGTAATTCCCGAAAAAAATCTGGATTGTGTTGAGGGAACAGAGAAAATAGCTCTTTTTGGACCTCCACTTACGAAGGGGGCAGGCAGCTGTATATCAGGGAGTATCCCTTCTGAGAATAAAAACATCTGGAGCTTGTTAAGGTAATTACACAGGGGAAAGGATAATGTACTGGGAACTCCTCAGAAGATTCTGATTTGTGGTGAGGTTAGAGAGATAAAAGCTCATATAGGAACGACATGAACATGCTGCTTAGGTAGCTGTTTATCAGTAAATATCTCCATTGAGATTAAGAAAAGCAGTAGCTTAATAAATTAAGGACTTCCTGGTATGGTTACTGTACTGGTAACTCCCCAAAAGAATCTGGACTGTGGTGAGGGAACAGAGAAAAAAGGTCATTTAGTACCTGCACTTACGAAGGGGGTAGGCAGCTGTATATCAGGGAGTCAACCTTCTGAGAATAAAAACAGCTGGAGCTTGTTAAGGTAATTACACAGGGGAAAGGATAATGTACTGGGAACGCCTCAAAAGAATCTGATTTGTGGTGAGGGGAGAGAGATAAAAGCTCATTTAGGAACGACATGAACATGCTGCGTAGGTAGCTGTTTATCAGTAAATATCTCCACTGAGATTAAGAAAAGCAGTAGCTTAATAAATTAAGTACTTCCTGGTATGGTTACTATACTGGTAATTCCCGAAAAAAATCTGGATTGTGGTGAGGGAACAGAGAAAATAGCTCCTTTTGGACCTGCACTTACGAAGGGGGCAGGCAGCTGTATATCAGGGAGTATCCCTTCTGAGAATAAAAACATCTGGAGCTTGTTAAGGTAATTACACAGGGGAAAGGATAATGTACTGGGAACTCCTCAGAAGATTCTGATTTGTGGTGAGGTTAGAGAGATAAAAGCTCATATAGGAACGACATGAACATGCTGCTTAGGTAGCTGTTTATCAGTAAATATCTCCATTGAGATTAAGAAAAGCAGTAGCTTAATAAATTAAGTACTTCCTGGTATGGTTACTGTACTGGTAACTCCCCAAAAGAATCTGGATTGTGGTGAGGGAACAGAGAAAAAAGCTCATTTAGGACCTGCCCTTACGAAGGGGGTAGGCAGCAGTATATCAGGGAGTAAACCTTCTGAGAATAAAAACAGCTGGAGCTTGTTAAGGTAATTACACAGGGGAAAGGATAATGTACTGGGAACGCCTCAGAAGAATCTGATTTGTGGTGAGGGGAGAGAGATAAAAGCTCATTTAGGAACGACATGAACATGCTGCGTAGGTAGCTCTTTATCAGTAAATATCTCCACTGAGATTAAGAAAAGCAGTAGCTTAATAAATTAAGTCCTTCCTGGTATGGTTACTGTACTGGTAACTCCCAAAAAGAATCTGGATTGTGGTGAGGGATCAGAGAAAAATGCGCACTTAGGACCTGCACTTAAGAAGAGGGTAGGCAGTTGTATATCAGGGAGTAAACCTTCTGAGAATAAAAACAGCTGGAGCTTGTTAAGGTAATTACACAGGGGAAAGGATAATGAACTGGGAACTCCGCAGAAGACTCTGATTTGTCGTGAGGGGAGAGAGATAAAAGCTCATTTAGGAATGACATGAAAATGCTGCATAGGTAGCTGTTTATCAGTAAATATCTCCACTGAGATTAAGAAAAGCAGTAGCGTAATAAATTAAGTCCTTCCTGGTACAGTTACTGTACTGGTAACTCCCCAAAAGAATCTGGATTGTGGTGAGGGAACAGATAAAAAAGCTCATTTAGAACCTGCACTTACGAAGGGGGTAGGCAGCTGTATATCAGGGAATAAACCTTCTGAGAAAAAAACAGCTGGAGCTTGTTAAGGTAATTACACAGGGGAAAGGATAATGTACTGGGAACTCCTCAGAAGAATCTGATATGTTGTGAGGGGAGTTAGATAAAAGCTCATTTAGGAACGACATGAACATGCTGCATAGGTAGCTGTTTATCAGTAAATATCTCCACTGAGATTAAGAAAAGCAGTAGCTTAATAAATTAAGTACTTCCTGGTATGGCTACTGTACTGGTAACTCCCCAAAAGAATCTGGATTGTGGTGAGGGAACAGAGAATAATGCTCATTTAGGGCCTGCACCTACTAAGGGGGTAGGCAGCAGTATATCAGGGAGTATCCCTTCCGAGAATAAAAACAGCTGGATCTTGTTAAGGTAATTAAACAGGGGAAAAGATAATGTACTGGGAACTCCTCAGAAGAATCTGATTTGTGGTGAGGGGAGAGAGATAAAACCTCATTTAGAAACGACATGAAAATGCTGCATAGGTAGCTGTTTATCAGTAAATATCTCCAGTGAGATTAAGAAAAGCAGTAGCTTAATAAATTAAGTACTTCCTGGTATGGTTACTGTACTGGTCACTCCCCAAAAGAATCTGGATTGTGGTGAGGGAATAGGGAAAAAAGCTCATTTAGGACCTGCACTTACGAAGGGGGTAGGCAGCTGTATATCAGGGAGTACACCTTCTGAGAATAAAAACAGCTGGAGCTTGTTAACGTAATTACACAGGGGAAAGGATAATGTACTGGGAACTCCTCAGAAGAATCTGATTTGTGGTGAGGGGAAAGACATAAAAGCTCATTTAGGAACGACATAAACATGCTGCATACGAAGCTGTTTATCAGTAAATATCTCCACTGAGATTAAGAAAAGCAGTAGCTTGATAAATTAAGTACTTCCTGGTATGGCTACTGTACTGCAAACTCCCCAAAAGAATCGGGATTGTGGTGAAGGAACAGAGAAAAAAGCTCATTAATTACCTGCACTTACGAAGGGGGTAGGCAGCAGTATATCAGGGAGTAAACCTTCTGAGAATAAAAACAGCTTGAGCTTGGTAAGGTAATTACACAGGGGAAAGGATAATGTACTGGGAACTCCTCAGAAGAATCTGAATTGTGGTGACGGGAGAGAGATAAAAGCTCATTTAGGAACGACATGAACATGCTGCGTAGGTAGCTGTTTATCAGTAAATATCTCCACTGAGATTAACAAAAGCAGTAGCTTAATAATTTAAGTACTTCCTGGTATGGTTACTGTACTGGTAACTCCCAAAAAGAATCTGGTTTGTGGTGAGGGAATAGAGAAAAAAGCTCATTTAGGACCTGCACTTACGAAGGGCGTAGGCAGCTGTATATCAGGGAGTATCCCTTCTGAGAATAAAAACAGCTGGAGCTTGTTAAGGTAATTACACAGGGGAAAGGATAATGTACTGGGAACTCCTCAGAAAAATCTGATTTGTGGTGAGTGGAGAGAGATAAAAGCTCATTTAGGAACGACATGAACATGCTGCATAGGTAGCTGTTTAACAGTAAATATCTCCACTGAGATTAAGAAAAGCAGCAGCTTAATAAATTAAGTACTGCCTGGTATGGTTACTATACTGGTAACTCCTCAAAAGATTCTGGATTGTGATGAGGGAACAGAGAAAAAAGGTCATTTAGGACCTGCACTTACGAAGGGGGTAGGCAGCTGTATATCAGGGAGTAAACCTTCTGAGAATAAAAACAGCTGGAGCTTGTTAAGGTAATTACACAGGGGAAAGGATAATGTACTGGGAACTCCTCAGAATAATCTGATTTGTGGTGATTGGAGAGAGATAAAAGCTCATTTATGAACGACATGAAAATGCTGCATAGGTAGCTGTTTATCAGTAAATACCTCCACTGAGATTAAGAAAAGCAGTAGCTTAATAAATTAAGTACATCCTGGTATGGTTACTGTACTGGTAATTCCCGAAAAAAATCTGGATTGTGTTGAGGGAACAGAGAAAATAGCTCTTTTTGGACCTCCACTTACGAAGGGGGCAGGCAGCTGTATATCAGGGAGTATCCCTTCTGAGAATAAAAACATCTGGAGCTTGTTAAGGTAATTACACAGGGGAAAGGATAATGTACTGGGAACTCCTCAGAAGATTCTGATTTGTGGTGAGGTTAGAGAGATAAAAGCTCATATAGGAACGACATGAACATGCTGCTTAGGTAGCTGTTTATCAGTAAATATCTCCATTGAGATTAAGAAAAGCAGTAGCTTAATAAATTAAGGACTTCCTGGTATGGTTACTGTACTGGTAACTCCCCAAAAGAATCTGGACTGTGGTGAGGGAACAGAGAAAAAAGGTCATTTAGTACCTGCACTTACGAAGGGGGTAGGCAGCTGTATATCAGGGAGTCAACCTTCTGAGAATAAAAACAGCTGGAGCTTGTTAAGGTAATTACACAGGGGAAAGGATAATGTACTGGGAACGCCTCAAAAGAATCTGATTTGTGGTGAGGGGAGAGAGATAAAAGCTCATTTAGGAACGACATGAACATGCTGCGTAGGTAGCTGTTTATCAGTAAATATCTCCACTGAGATTAAGAAAAGCAGTAGCTTAATAAATTAAGTACTTCCTGGTATGGTTACTATACTGGTAATTCCCGAAAAAAATCTGGATTGTGGTGAGGGAACAGAGAAAATAGCTCCTTTTGGACCTGCACTTACGAAGGGGGCAGGCAGCTGTATATCAGGGAGTATCCCTTCTGAGAATAAAAACATCTGGAGCTTGTTAAGGTAATTACACAGGGGAAAGGATAATGTACTGGGAACTCCTCAGAAGATTCTGATTTGTGGTGAGGGGAGAGAGATAAAAGCTCATTTAGGAACGACATGAACATGCTGCGTAGGTAGCTCTTTATCAGTAAATATCTCCACTGAGATTAAGAAAAGCAGTAGCTTAATAAATTAAGTCCTTCCTGGTATGGTTACTGTACTGGTAACTCCCAAAAAGAATCTGGATTGTGGTGAGGGATCAGAGAAAAATGCGCACTTAGGACCTGCACTTACGAAGAGGGTAGGCAGTTGTATATCAGGGAGTAAACCTTCTGAGAATAAAAACAGCTGGAGCTTGTTAAGGTAATTACACAGGGGAAAGGATAATGAACTGGGAACTCCGCAGAAGACTCTGATTTGTCGTGAGGGGAGAGAGATAAAAGCTCATTTAGGAATGACATGAAAATGCTGCATAGGTAGCTGTTTATCAGTAAATATCTCCACTGAGATTAAGAAAAGCAGTAGCGTAATAAATTAAGTCCTTCCTGGTACAGTTACTGTACTGGTAACTCCCCAAAAGAATCTGGATTGTGGTGAGGGAACAGATAAAAAAGCTCATTTAGAACCTGCACTTACGAAGGGGGTAGGCAGCTGTATATCAGGGAATAAACCTTCTGAGAAAAAAACAGCTGGAGCTTGTTAAGGTAATTACACAGGGGAAAGGATAATGTACTGGGAACTCCTCAGAAGAATCTGATATGTTGTGAGGGGAGTTAGATAAAAGCTCATTTAGGAACGACATGAACATGCTGCATAGGTAGCTGTTTATCAGTAAATATCTCCACTGAGATTAAGAAAAGCAGTAGCTTAATAAATTAAGTACTTCCTGGTATGGCTACTGTACTGGTAACTCCCCAAAAGAATCTGGATTGTGGTGAGGGAACATAGAAAAAAGCTCATTTAGTGCCTGCACTTACTAAGGGGGTAGGCAGCAGTATATCAGGGAGTATCCCTTCCGAGAATAAAAACAGCTGGATCTTGTTAAGGTAATTAAACAGGGGAAAAGATAATGTACTGGGAACTCCTCAGAAGAATCTGATTTGTGGTGAGTGGAGAGAGATAAAACCTCATTAAGGAACGACATGAAAATACTGCATAGGTAGCTGTTTATCAGTAAATATCTCCACTGAAATTAAGAAATGCAGTAGCTTGATAAATTAAGTACTTCCTGGTATGGTTTCTGTACTGGTAACTCCCCAAAAGAATCGGGATTTTGGTGAAGGAACGTAGAAAAAAGCTCATTAAGGACCTGCACTTACGAAGGGGGTAGGCAGCTTTATATCAGGGAGTAAACCTTCTGAGGATAAAAACAGCTGGAGCTTGTTAAGTTAATTACACAGGGGAAAGGATAATGTACTGGGAACTCCTCAGAAGAATCTGATTTGTGGTGAGGGGAGAGAGATAAAAGCTCATTTAGGAACGACATGAACATGCTGCGAATGTAGCTGTTTATGAGTAAATATCTCCACTGAGATTAAGAAAAGCAGTAGCTTAATAAATTAAGTACTTCCTGGTATGGTTACTGTACTGGTAACTCCCCAAAAGAATCTGCATTGTGGTGAGGGAACAGAGAAAAAAGCTCATTTAGGACCTGCACTTACGAAGGGGGTAGGCAGCTGTATGTCAGGGAGTATCCCTTCTGAGAATAAAAACAGCTGGAGCTTGTTAAGGTAATTACACAGAGGAAAGGATAATGTACTGGGAACTCCTCAGAAGAATCTGATTTGTGTTGAGGGGAGAGAGATAAAAGCTCATTTAGGAACGACATGTACATGCTGCACAGGTAGATGTTTAACAGTAAATATCTCCACTGAGATTAAGAAAAGCAGTAGCTTAATAAATTAAGTACTTCCTGGTATGGTTACTATACTGGTAAGTCCTCAAAAGAATCTGGATTGTGGTGAGGGAACAGAGAAAAAAGCTCATTTAGGACCTGCACTTACGAAGGGGGTAGGCAGCTGTATATCAGGGAGTAAACCTTCTGAGAATAAAACCAGCTGGAGCTTGTTAAGGTAATTAAACAGGGGAAAGGATAATGTACTGGGAACTCCGCAGAAGACTCTGATTTGTGGTGAGGGGAGAGAGATAAAGCTCATTTAGGAATGACATGAAAATGCTGCATTGGTAGCTGTTTATCAGTAAATATCTCCACTGAGATCAAGAAAAGCAGTAGCGTAATAAATTAAGTCCTTCCTGGTACAGTTACTGTACTGGTAACTCCCCAAAAGAATCTGGATTGTGGTGAGGGAACAGATAAAAAAGCTCATTTAGGACCTGCACTTACGAAGGGGGTAGGCAGCAGTATATCAGGGAATAAACCTTCTGAGAAAAAAACAGCTGGAGCTTGTTAAGGTAATTACACAGGGGAAAGGATAATGTACTGGGAACTCCTCAGAAGAATCTGATTTGTGGTGAGGGGAGTTAGATAAAAGTTCATTTATTAACGACATGAACATGCTGCATGGGTAGCTGTTTATCAGTAAATATCTCCACTGAGATTAAGAAAAGCAGTAGCTTAATAAATTAAGTACTTCCTGGTATGGCTACTGTAATGGTAACTCCCCAAAGAATCTGGATTGTGGTGAGGGAACAGAGAATAATGCTCATTTAGGGCCTGCACTTACTAAGGGGGTAGGCAGCAGTATATCAGGGAGTATCCCTTCCGAGAAGAAAAACAGCTGGATCTTGTTAAGGTAATTAAACAGGGGAAAAGATAATGTACTGGGAACTCCTCAGAAGAATCTGATTTGTGGTGAGCGGAGAGAGATAAAACCTCATTTAGAAACGACATGAAAATGCTGCATAGGTAGCTGTTTATCAGTAAATATCTCCAGTGAGATTAAGAAAAGCAGTAGCTTAATAAATTAAGTACTTCCTGGTATGGTTACTGTACTGGTCACTCCCCAAAAGAATCTGGATTGTGGTGAGGGAATAGGGAAAAAAGCTCATTTAGGACCTGCACTTACGAAGGGGGTAGGCAGCTGTATATCTGGGAGTACACCTTCTGAGAATAAAAACAGCTGGAGCTTGTTAAGGTAATTACACAGGGGAAAGGATAATGTACTGGGAACTCCTCAGAAGAATCTGATTTGTGGTGAGGGGAAAGATATAAAAGCTCATTTAGGAACGACATAAACATGCTGCATACGAAGCTGTTAATCAGTAAATATCTCCACTGAGATTAAGAAAAGCAGTAGCTTGATAAATTAAGTACTTCCTGGTATGGCTACTGTACTGCAAACTCCCCAAAAGAATCGGGATTGTGGTGAAGGAACAGAGAAAAAAGCTCATTAATTACCTGCACTTACGAAGGGGGTAGGCAGCTGTATATCAGGGAGTATCCCTTCTGAGAATAAAAACAGCTGGAGCTTGTTAAGGTAATTACACAGGGGAAAGGATAATGTACTGGGAACTCCTCAGAAGAATCTGATTTGTGGTGAGGGGAGAGAGATAAAAGCTCATTTAGGAACGACATGAACATGGTGCGTAGGTAGCTGTTTATCAGAAAATATCTCCACTGAGTTTAAGAAAAGCAGTAGCTTAATAAATTAAGTCCTTCCTGGGACGGTTACTGTACTGGTAACTCCCCAAAAGAATCTGAATTGTGGTGAGGGAACAGATAAAAAAGCTCATTTAGGACCTGCACTTACGAAGGGGGTAGGCAGCTGTATATTAGGGAATAAACCTTCTGAGAAAAAAACAGCTGGAGCTTGATAAGTTAATTACCCAGGGGAAAGGATAATGTACTGGGAACTCCTCAGAAGAATCTGATTTGTGATGAGGGGAGAGAGATAAAAGCTCATTTAGGAAGGACATGAACATGCTGCGAATGTAGCTGTTTATCAGTAAATATCTCCACTGAGATTAAGAAAAGCAGTAGCTTAATAAATTAAGTACTTCCTGGTATGGCTACTGTACTGGTAACTCCCCAAAAGAATCTAGATTGTGGTGAGGGAACAGAGAAAAAAGCTCATTTAGGGCCTGCCCTTACTAAGGGGGTAAGCAGCAGTATATCAGGGAGTATCCCTTCCGAGAATAAAAACAGCTGGATCTTGTTAAGGTAATTACACGGTGGAAAAGATAATGTACTGGGAACTCCTCAGAAGAATCTGATTTATGGTGAGGGGAGAGAGATAAAAGGTCATTTAGGAACGACATGAACATGCTGCTTAGGTAGCTGTTTATCAGTAAATATCTCCAGTGAGATTAAGAAAAGCAGTAGCTTAATAAATTAAGTACTTCCTGGTATGGTTACTGTACTGGTCACTCCACAAGAGAATCTGGATTGTGGTGAGGGAACAGGGAAAAAAGCTCATTTAGTACCTGCACTTACGAAGGGGGTAGGCAGCTGTATATCAGGGAGTATCCCTTCTGAGAATAAAAACAGCTGGAGCTTGTTAAGGTAATTACACAGGGGAAAGGATAATGTACTGGGAACTACTCAGAAGAATCTGATTTGTGGTGAGGGGAGAGAGATAAAAGCTCATTTAGGAACGACATGAAAATGCTGCATAGGTAGTTGTTTATCAGTAAATATCTCCACTGAGATTAAGAAAAGTAGTAACTTAATAAATTAAGTACTTCCTGGTGTGGTCCTGTACTGGTAACTCCCCAAAAGTATCTGGACTGTTGTGAGGGAAAATTGAAAAAAGCTCATTTAGGACCTGCACTTACGAAGGGGGTAGTCAGCTGTATATCAGGGAGTATCCCTTCTGAGATTAAAAACAGCTGGAGCTTGTTAAGGTAATTACACATGGGAAAGGATAATGTACTGGGCACTCCTCAGAACAATCTGATTTGTGGTGAGGGGAGAGAGATAAAAGCTCATATAGGAACGACATGAAAATGCTGCATAGGTAGTTGTTTATCAGTAAATATCTCCACTGAGATTTAGAAAAGCAGTAGCTTAATAAATTAAGTACTTCCTAGTATGGTTATTGTACTGGTAACTCCCAAAAGAATCTGGATTGTGGTGAGGGAACAGAGAAAAAAGCTCATTTAGGACCTGCACTTACGAAGGGGGTAGGCAGCTGTATATCAGAGAGTAAACCTTCTGAGAGTAAAAACAGCTGGAGGTTGTTAAGGTAATTACACAGGGGAAAGGATAATGTACTGGGAACTCCTCAGAAGAATCTGATTTGTGGTGAGGGGAGAGAGATAAAAGATCATTTAGGAACGACATGAACATGCTGCGTAGGTAGCTGTTTATCAGTAAATATCTCCACTGAGATTAAGAAAAGCAGTAGCTTAATAAATTAAGTAATTCCTGGTCTGGTTACTGTATTGGTAACTCCCCAAAAGAATCTGGATTGTTTTGAGGGAACAGAGAAAAAAGCAAATTTAGGAACTGCACTTACGAAGGGGGTAGGCAGCTGTATATCAGGGAGTAACCATTCTGAGAATAAAAACACCTGGAGCTTGTTAAGGTAATTACACAGGGGAGAGGATAATGTACTGGAAACTCCTCAGAAGAATCTGATTTGTGATGAGGGGAGAGAGATAAAAGCTCATTTAGGAAAGACATGAATATGCCGCATAGGTAGCTGTTTATCAGTAAATATCTCCACTGAGATTAAGAAAACCAGTAGCTTAATAAATGTAGTACTTCCTGGTATGTTTACTGTACTGGTAACTCCCCAAAAGAATCTGGATTGTGGTGAGGGAACAGAGAAAAAAGCTCATTTAGGACCTGCACTTACGAAGGGGGTAGGCAGCTGTATATCAGGGAGTAAACATTCTGAGAATAAAAACAGCTTGAGCTTGTTAAGGTAATTACACAGGGGAAAGGATAATGTACTGGGAACTCCTGAGAAGAATCTGATGTTTGGTGAGGGGAGAGAGAAAAAAGATCATTTAGGAACGACATGAACATGCTGGGTAGGTTGCTGTTTATCAGTAAATATCTCCACTGAGATTAAGAAAAGCAGTAGCGTAATAAATTAAGTAATTCCTGGTGTGGTTACTGTACTGGTAACTCCCCAAAAGAATCTGGATTGTGGTTAGCGAACAGAGAAAAAACCTCATTTTGGACCTGCTCTGACGAAGGGGGTAGGCAGCTGTATATCAGGGAGTATCCCTTCTGAGATTAAACTCAGCTGGAGCTTGTTAAGGTAATTACACAAGGGAAAGGATAATGTACTGGGCACTCCTAAGAAGAATCTGATTTGTGGTGAGGGGAGAGAGATAAAAGCTCATTTAGGAACGACATGAACATACTGCGTAGGTAGCTGTTTATCAGTAAATATCTCCACAGAGATTAAGAAAAGCAGTAGCTTAATAAATTAAGTACTTCCTGGTATGGTTAATGTACTGGTAACTAACCAAACAATCTGGATTGTGGTGAGGGAACTGAGAAAAAATCTCATTTAGGACCTGCAATTACGAAGGGGGTAGGCAGCTGTATATCAGGGAGTAAAATTTCTGAGAATAAAAACAGCTGGATCTTGTTAAGGTAATTACACAGGGGAAAGGATAATGTACTGGGAACTCCTCAGAAAAATCTGATTCGTGGTGAGGGGAGAGAGATAAAAGCTCATTTAGGAACGACATGAAAATGCTGCATAGCTAGCTGTTTATCAGTAAATATCTCCACTGAGATTAAGAAAAGCAGTAGCTTAATAAATTAAGTACTTCCTGGTATGGTTAATGTACTGGTAACTCCCCAAAAAATCTGGATTGTGGTGAGGGAACAGAGAAAAAATCTCATTTAGGACCTGCAATTACGAAGGGGGTAGGCAGCTGTATATCAGGGAGTATCCCTTCTGAGAATACAAACAGCTGGAGCTTGTTAAGGTAATTACACAGGGGAAAGGATAATGTACTGGGAACTCCTCAGAAGAATCTGATTTGTGGTGTGGGGAGAGAGATAAAAGCTCATTTAGGAACGACATGAACATGATGCATAGGTAGCTGTTTATCATTAAATATCTCCACTGAGATTAAGAAAAGCAGTAGCTTAATAAATTAAGTACTTCCTGGTATGGTTACTGTACTGGTAACTCCCCAAAAGAATCTGCATTGTGTGAGGAACAGAGAAAAAAGCTCATTTACGACCTGCACTTACGAAGGGGGTAGGCAGCTGTATGTCAGGGAATATCCCTTCTGAGAATAAAAACAGCTGGAGCTTGTTAAGGTAATTACACAGGGGAAAGGATAATGTACTGGGAACTCCTCAGAAGAATCTGAATTGTTGTGAGGGGAGTTAGATAAAAGCTCATTTAGGAACGACATGAACATGCTGCATGGGTAGCTGTTTATCAGTAAATATCTCCACTGAGATTAAGAAAAGCAGTAGCTTAATAAATTAAGTACTTCCTGGTATGGCTACTGTACTGGTAACTCCCCAAAAGAATCTGGATTGTGGTGAGGGAACAGAGAAAAAAGCTCATTTAGGGCCTGCACTTACTAAGGGGGTAGGCAGCAGTATATCAGGGAGTATCCCTTCCGAGAATAAAAACAGCTGGATCTTGTTGAGGTAATAAAACAGGGGAAAAGATAATGTACTGGGAACTCCTCAGAAGGATCTGATTTGTGGTGAGTGTAGAGAGATAAAACCTCATTTAGGAACGACCTGAAAATGCTGCATAGGTAGCTGTTTATCAGTAAATATCTCCACTGAGATTAAGAAATGCAGTAGCTTGATAAATTAAGTACTTCCTGGTATGGTTTCTGTACTGGTAACTCCCCAAAAGAATCTGGATTTTGGTGAAGGAACAGAGAAAAAAGCTCATTAAGGACCTGCACTTAAGAAGGGGGTAGGCAGCTTTATATCAGTGAGTAAACCTTCTGAGGATAAAAACAGCTGGAGCTTGTTAAGTTAATTACACAGGGGAAAGGATAATGTACTGGGAACTCCTAAGAAGAATCTGATTTGTGGTGAGGGAAGAGAGATAAAAGCTCATTTAAGAACGAAATTAACATACTGTGTAGGTAGCTGTTTATCAGTAAATAACTCCACTGAGATTAAGAAAAGCAGTAGCTTCATAAATTAAGTACTTCCTGGTATGGTTACTCCACTGGTAACTCCCCATAGGAATCTGGATTGTGGTGAGGGAACAGAGAAAAAAGCTCATTTAGGACCTGCATTTACGATGGTGGTAGGCAGCTGTATATCAGGGATTATCCCTTGTGAGAATAAGACCAGCTGTAGCTCGTTAAGGTAATTATATGGAGGAAAGGTTAATGTACTGGGAACTCCTCAGAAGAATCTGTTTGTGGTGAGGGGAGAGAGATAAGAGCTCATTTAGGAACGACATGAACATGCTGCGTAGGTAGGTATTTATCAGTAAATATCTCCACTGAGATTAAGAAATGCAGTAGCTAAATAAATTACGTACTTCCTGGTATTGTTCCTGTACTGGTAACTCCCCAAAAGAATCTGTATTGTGGTGAGGAAACAGAGAAAAAACTCATTTATGACCTGCACTTGCGAAGGGGGTAGGCAGCTGTATATCAGGGAGTATCTCTTGTGAGAATAAAAACAGCTGGAGATTGTTAAGGTAATTACACAGGTTAAAGGATAATGTACTGGGAACTCCTCAGAAGAATCTGATTTGTGGTGAGGGGAGAGAGATAAAAGCTCATTTAAGAACGACATGAACATGCTGCCTAGGTACCTGTTTATCAGTAAATATCTCCACTGAGATTAAGAAAAGCAGTAGCTTAATAAATTAAGTACTTCCTGGCATGGTTACTCTACTGGTAACTCCCCAAATGAATCTGGATTTTGGAGAGGGAACAGAGAAAAAACCTTATTTAGGACCTGCACTTACGAAGGGGGTAGGCAGCTGTATATCAAGGAGTAGCCCTTCTGAGAATAAAAACAGCTGGAGCTTGTTAAGGTAATTACACAGGGGAAAGGACAATTTACCTGGAACTGCTCAGAAGAATCTGATTTGTGGTGAGGGGAGAGAGATAAAAGCTCATTTACGAACGACATGAACATACTGGGTAGGTAGCTGTTTATCAGTAAATATCTCCACTGAGATTAAGAAAAGCAGTAGCTTAATAAATTAAGTAATTCCTGGTATGGTTACTGTACTGGTAACTCCCCAAAAGAATCTGGATTGTGGTGAGGAAACAGAGAAAAAACTCATTCATGACCTGCACTTGCGAAGGGGGTAGGCAGCTGTATATCAGGGAGTATCTCTTGTGAGAATAAAAACAGCTGGAGATTGTTAAGGTAATTACACAGGTTAAAGGATAATGTACTGGGAACTCCTCAGAAGAATCTGATTTGTGGTGAGGGGAGAGAGATAAAAGCTCATTTAAGAACGACATGAACATGCTGCCTAGGTACCTGTTTATCAGTAAATATCTCCACTGAGATTAAGAAAAGCAGTAGCTTAATAAATTAAGTACTTCCTGGCATGGTTACTCTACTGGTAACTCCCCAAATGAATCTGGATTTTGGAGAGGGAACAGAGAAAAAACCTTATTTAGGACCTGCACTTACGAAGGGGGTAGGCAGCTGTATATCAAGGAGTAGCCCTTCTGAGAATAAAAACAGCTGGAGCTTGTTAAGGTAATTACACAGGGGAAAGGACAATTTACCTGGAACTGCTCAGAAGAATCTGATTTGTGGTGAGGGGAGAGAGATAAAAGCTCATTTACGAACGACATGAACATACTGGGTAGGTAGCTGTTTATCAGTAAATATCTCCACTGAGATTAAGAAAAGCAGTAGCTTAATAAATTAAGTAATTCCTGGTATGGTTACTGTACTGGTAACTCCCCAAAAGAATCTGGATTGTGGTGAGGGAACAGAGAAAAAAGCTCATTTAGACCTGCACTTACGAAGGGTGTAGGCAGCTGTATATCAGGGAGTATCCCTTCTGAGAATAAAAACAGCTGGAGCTTGTTAAGGTAATTACACAGGGGAAAGGATAATGTACTGGGAACTCCTCAGAAAAATCTGATTTGTGGTGAGGGGAGAGAGATAAAAGCTCATTTAGGAACGATATGAACATGCTGCCTAGGTAGCTCTTTATCAGTAAATATCTCCACTGAGATTAAGAAAAGCAGTAGCTTAATAAATTAAGTACTTCCTGGTATGGTTACTGTACTGGTAACTCCCCAAAAGAATCTGGATTGTGGTGAGGGAACAGAGAATAAAGCTAATTTAGGACCTGCACTTACGAAGGGGGTAGGCAGCTGTATATCAGGGAGTATCCCTTCTGAGAATAAAAACAGCTGGAGCTTGTTAAGGTAATTACACAGGGGAAAGGATAATGTACTGGGAACTCCTCAGAAGAATCTGATTTGTGGTGAGGGGAGAGAGATACAAGCTCATTTAGGCAGGATATGAACATGCTGCGTAGGTAGCTGTTTATCAGTAAATATCTCCACTGAGAATAAGAAAAGCAGTAGCTTAATAAATTAAGTACTGCCTGGTATGGTTACTGTACTGGTAACTCCCCAAAAGAATCGGGATTGTGGTGAGGGAACAGAGAAAAAAGCACATTTAGGACCTGCAATTACGAAGGGGGTAGGCAGCCTTATATCAGGGAGTATCCCTTCTGAGAAGAAAAACAGCTGGAACCTGTTAAGGTAATTACACAGGGGAAAGGATAATGTACTGGGAACTCCTCAAAAGAATCTGATTTGTGGTGAGGGGAGAGAGATAAAAGCTCATTTAGGAACGACATTAACATGCTGTGTCGTTAGCTGTTTATCAGTAAATATCTCCACTGAGATTAAGAAAAGCAGTAGCTTAAGAAATTAAGTACTTCCTGGTCTAGTTACTGTACTGGTAACTCCCCAAAAGAATCTGGATTGTGGTGAGGGAACAGAGAAAAAAGCTCATTTAGGACCTGCACTTACGAAGGGGGTAGGCAGCTGTATATCAGGGAGTATCCCTTCTGAGAATAAAAACAGCTGGAGCTTGTTAAGGTAATTACACAGGGGAAAGGATAATGTACTGGGAACTCCTCAGAAGAATCTGATTTGTGGCGAGGGGAGAGAGATAAAAGCTCATTTAGGAACGACATGAACATGCTGCGTAGGTAGCTGTTTATCAGTAAATATCTAAACTCAGATTAAGAAAAGCAGTAGCTTACAAATCAAAGAAAGGTTGGACCAATGGGACTGCATCAAACTCCAGAGCTTCTGCACGGCAAAGGACATAGCTCTCAAGAAAAACAGAAAGCCCACAGACTGTGAGAAGATCTTTACCGGACATTCAAAAGACAAAGGCCTCATCTCTAAAATATATGCAGTACTAAAAAAATTACCTTTTTCCAAAACAAAACCACAAAAACCAATAGCCCCCTCATCAAGTGGGCTAAAGACTTACAAAGAAACTTCTCTGATGAGGAAATGAGAATGGCCAATAGACATATGAAAAAATGCTCTACATCACTGGCCATAAAGGAAATGCAAATCAAAACAACATTGAGATTCCATCTCACCCCAGCAAGAATGGCATATATCAAGAAATCTAATAATAACCATTGTTGGAGTGGATGTGCCCAAAAGGGAACCCTACTTCATTGTTGGTGGGTATGTAAACTAGTTCAGCCACTCTGGCAAGCAGTATGGAGATTCCTCAAAAGGCTCAATATAGAACTCCCCTATGACCCAGTAGCCCCACTGTTGGGTATCTATCCAAAACCCCACAAACAAAATCACAGTAATGCCACCAGCACAACAATGTTCATCGCAGCACAATTTGTCATAGCGAGAAGCTGGAACCAACCCAGATGCCCCTCCATAGATGAATGGATCAGGAAAATGTGGTACATTTACACAATGGAATTTTATGCCTCTATCAGAAAGAAGGACATTGTTCCATTTGTAAGGAAATGGAAGGACTTGGAAAAAGTTATACTAAGTGAAGTGAGCCAGACCCAAAGAAACATGAACTCTATGGCCTCCCTTATTGGGAATAATTAGTACAGGTTTAGGCAAGCCATAGCAGAGCATCACAAGGCCCAATAGCTATACCCTTAGGAACACATAAGATGATGCGAAGTGAAATGAACTCCATGTTATGGAAACAAGTGATATATCACAGTTGTAACTACTTTCAACGTCCTATGTGTATGTGTAGTTTCTAATATTGATGATGATCTTGTATCAACTTCCTATGGTTGTACCTACATTATCACCGTAATCTTACCTGAGTATATAGGAAACCGTGTTTACTGGTATTGGAAGTAGGAAATTCAAAGGGATTACGAAATTTGAGAGACACAGGGGAAAAAAAGAGAAATAACTACAAAAGTAATACTTGCAAAACTGTTTGGTGTAAGTGAACTGAACACCTGAGAAGGGGAGGGTAAGGGGGGGAGGAAGGAGGGAATGAGGGACAAGGCAACAAACATAACAAGAAATTTATGCAATGCCCAACGTATGATACTGTAAGCTCTCTGTACATCAGTTTGACAATAAAAATTTGAGAAAAAAAAAAGAAAAGCAGTAGCTTAATAAATTAAGTACTTCCTGGTATGGTTACTGTACGGGTAACTCCACAAAAGAATCTGGATTGTGGTGAGGGAACAGAGAAAAAAGCTCATTTAGGACCTGCACTTACGAACGGGGTAGGCAGCTGTATATCAGGGAGTATCCATTCTGAGAATAAAAACAGCTGGAGCTTGTTAAGGTAATTACACAGGGGAAGGGATAATGTACTGGGACCTCCTCAGAAGAATCTGATTAGTGGTGAGGGGAGAGACATAAAAGCTCATTTGTGAACGACATGAACATGCTGCGTAGGTAGCTGTTTATCAGTAAATATCTCCACTGAGATTAAGAAAAGCAGTAGCTTAGTAAATTAAGTACTTCCTGGTGTGGTTACTGTACTGGTAACTCCCCAAAAGGATCTGGATTGTGGTGAGGGAACAGAGAAAAAAGCTCATTTAGGACCTGCACTTACGAAAGGGGTAGGCAGCTGTATATCAGTGAGTATCCCTTCTGAAAATAAAAACAGCTGGAGCTTGTTAAGGTAATTACACAGGGGAAAGGATAATGTACTGGAAACTCCTCAGAAGAATCTGATTTGTGGTGAGGGGAGAGACATAAAAGCTCATTTAGGAACGACATGAACATACTGTTTAGGTAGCTGTTTATCAGTAAATATCTCCGCTGAGATTAAGAAAAGCAGTAGCTTAATAAATTAATTACTTCCTGGTATGGTTACTGTACTGGTAACTCCCCAAAAGAATCTGGATTGTTGTGAGTGAACAGAGAAAAAAGCTCATTTAGGATCTGCACTTACGAAGGGGGTAGCCAACTGTATATCAGGGAGTATCCCTTATAAGAATAAAAACATCTGGAGCTTGTTAAGGTAATTACACAGAGGAAAGTATAATGTACTGGGAACTCCTCAGAAGAATCTGATTTGTGGTAAGGGGAGAGACATAAAAGCTCATTTGGGAACGACATGAACATGCTGCATAGGTAGCTGTTTATCAGTAAATATCTCCACTGAGATTAAGAAATTCAGTAGCTTAATAAATTAGGTACTTCCTGGTATGGTTACTCTACTGGTAACGCCCCAAAAGAATCTGGATTGTGGTGAGGGAACAGAGAAAAAAGCTCATTTAGGACCTGCACTTACGAAAGGGGTAGGCAGCTGTATATCAGGGAGTATCCCTTCTGAGAATAAAAACATCTGGATCTTATTAAGTTAATTACACAGGGGAAAGGATAATGTACTGGGAACTCCTCAGAAGAATCTGATTTGTGGTGAGGGGAGAGAGATAAAATCTCATTTAGGAACGACATGAACATGCTGCATAGGTAGTTGTTTATCAGTAAATATCTCCACTGAGATTAAGAAAAGCAGTAGCTTAATAAATTAAGTACTTCCTGGTATGGTTACTGTACTGGTAACTCCCCAAAAGAATCTGGATTGTGCTGAGGAAACAGAGAAAAAAGCTCATTAAGACGTCCATTTACGAAGGGCTTAGGCAGCTGTATATCAGGGAGTATCCCTTCTGAGAATAAAAACAGGTGGAGCTTGTTAAATTAATTACACAGGGGAAAGGATAATGTACTGGGAACTCCTCAGAAGAATTTGATTTGTGGTGAGGGGAGAGAGACAAAAGCTCATTTAGGAACGACATGAACATGCTGCATAGGTAGCTGTTTATCAGTAAATATCTCCACTGAGATTAAGAAAAGCAGTAGCTTAATAAATTAAGTACTTCCTGGTATGGTTACTGAACTGGTAACTCCCCAAAAGAATCTGGATTGTGGTGAGGGAACAGAGAAAAAAGCTCATTTAGGACCTGCACTTACAAAGGGGGTAGGCAGGTGTATATCAGGGAGTATCCCTTCTGAGAATAAAAACAGCTGTGGCTTGTTAAGGTAATTACACAGGGGAAAGGATAATGTACTGGGAACTCAGTGAAGAATCTGATTTGTGGGGAGGGGAGAGAGATAAAAGCTCATTTAGGAACGACATGAACATGCTGCGTAGGTAGCTGTTTATCAGTAAATATCTCCACTGAGATTAAGAAAAGCAGTAGCTTAATAAATTAAATATTTCCTGGTATGGTTACTGTACTGGTAACTCCCCAAAAGAATCTGGATTTTGGTGAGGGAACAGAGAAAAAAGCTCATTTAGGACCTGCACTTACGAAGGGGGTATGCAGCTGTATATCAGGGAGTAAACATTCTGAGAATAAAAACAGCTGGAGCTTGTTAAGGTAATTAGACGGGAGAAAGGATAATGTACTGGGAACTCCTCAGAAGAATCTGATTAGTGGTGAGGGGACAGACATAAAAGCTCATTTGTGAACGACATGAACATGCTTTGTAGGTAGCTGTTTATCAGTAAATATCTCCACTGAGATTAAGAAAAGCAGTAGCTTAGTAAATTAAGTACTTCCTGGTGTGGTTACTCTACTGGTAACTCCCCAAAAGGATCTGGATTGTGGTGAGGGAACAGAGAAAAAAGCTCATTTAGGACCTGCACTTACGAAAGGGGTAGGCAGCTGTATATCAGTGAGTATCCCTTCTGAAAATAAAAACAGCTGGAGCTTGTTAATGTAATTACAAAGGGGAAAGGATAATGTACTGGAAAATCCTCAGAAGAATCTGATTTGTGGTGAGGGGAGAGACATAAAAGCTCATTTAGGAACGACATGAACATACTGTTTAGGTAGCTGTTTATCAGTAAATATCTCCGCTGAGATTAAGAAAAGCAGTAGCTTAATAAATTAAGTACTTCCTGGTATGGTTACTGTACTGGAAACTCCCCAAAAGAATCTGGATTGTTGTGAGTGAACAGAGAAAAAAGCTCATTTAGGAACTGCAATTACGAAGGGGGTAGCCAACTGTATATCAGGGAGTATCCCTTATAAGAATAAAAACATCTGGAGCTTGTTAAGGTAATTACACAGAGGAAAGGATAATGTACTGGGAACTCCTCAGAAGAATCTGATTTGTGGTGAGGGGAGAGACATAAAAGCTCCTTTGGGAACGACATGAACATGCTGCGTCGGTAGCTGTTTCTCAGTAAATATCTCCCCTGAGATTAAGAAAAGAAGTAGCTTAATAAATTAAGTACTTCCTGGTATGGTTACTGAACTGGTAACTCCCCAAAAGAATCTGGATTGTGGTGAGGGAACAGAGAAAAAAGCTCATTTTGGACCTTCACTTACGAAGGGAGTAGGCAGCTGTATATCAGGGAGTAAACCTTCTCAGAATAAAAACAGCTGGAGCTTGTTAAGGTAATTACACAGGGGAAAGGATAATGTACTGGGAACTCCTCAGAAGAATCTGATTTGTGGTGAGGGGAGAGAGATCAAAGCTCATTTAGGAACGACATAAACATGCTGCGTAGGTAGCTGTTTATCAGTAAATATCTCCCCTGAGATTAAGAAAAGAAGTAGCTTAATAAATTAAGTACTTCCTGGTATGGTTACTGTACTGGTAACTCCCCAAAAGAATCTGGATTGTGGTGAGGGAACAGAGAAAAAAGCTCATTTAGGACCTGCACTTACGAAGGGGGTAGGCAGGTGTATATCAGGGAGTTTCCCTTCTGAGAATAAAAACAGCTGGAGCTTGTTAAGGTAATTACACAGGGGAAAGGATAATGTACTGGGAACTCAGTGATGAATCTGATTTGTGGTGAGGGGAGAGAGATAAAAGCTCATTTAGGAACGACATGAAAATGCTGCATAGGTAGCTGTTTATCAGTAAATATCTCCACTGAGATTAAGAAAAGCAGTAGCTTAATAAATTAAGTACTTCCTGGTATGGTTACTGTACTGGTAACTCCCCAAAAGAATCTGGATTGTGGTGAGGGAACAGAGAAAAAAGCTCATTTAGGACCTGCACTTACGAAGGGGGTAGGCAGCTGTATATCAGGGAGTAAACCTTCTGAGCATAAAAACAGCTGTGGCTTGTTAAGGTAATTACACAAAGGAAAGGATAATGTACTGGGAACTCCTCAGAAGAATCTGATTTGTGGTGAGGCGAGAGAGATAAAAGCTCATTTAGTAACGACATGAAGATGCTGTGTAGGTAGCTGTTTATCAGTAAATATCTCTACTGAGATTAAGAAAAGCAGTAGCTTAATAAATTAAGTACTTCCTGGCATGGGTACTGTACTGGTAAATCCCCAAAAGAATCTGGATTGTGGTGAGGGAACAGAGAAAAAAGCTCATTTAGGACCTGCACTTACGAAGGGGGTAGGCAGCAGTATATCAGGGAGTATCCCTTCTGAGAATAAAAGCAGCTGGCGATTGTTAAGTTAATTACACAGGTGAAAGGATAGTGTACTGGGAACTCCTCAGAAGAATATGATTTGTGGTGAGTGGAGAGAGATAAAAGCTCATTTATTAACGACATGAACATGCTGCGTATGTAGCTGTTTATCAGTAAATATCTCCACTGAGATTAAGAAAAGCAGTAGCTTAATAAATTAAGTACTTCCTGGTATGGTTACTGTACTGGTAACTCCCCAAAAGAATCTGGATTTTGGTGAGGGAACAGAGAAAAAAGCTCATTTAGGACCTGCACTTACGAAGGGGGTAGGCAGCTGTATATCAGGGAGTATCCCTGCTGAGAATAAAAACAGCTATAGCTTGTTAAGGTAATTACACAAGGGAAAGGATAATGTACTGGGAACTCCTCAGAAGAATCTGATTTGTGGTGAGGCGAGAGAGATAAAAGCTCATTTAGGAACGACATGAACATGCTGCGTAGGTAGCTGTTTATCAGTAAATATCTCCACTGAGATTAAGAAAAGCAGTAGCTTAATAAATTAAGTAATTCCTGGTATGGTTACTGTACTGGTAACTCCCCAAAAGAATCTGGATTGTGGTGAGGGAACAGAGAAAAAAGCTCATTTAGGACCTGCACTTACGAAGGGGGTAGGCAGCTGTATATCAGGGAGTAAACCTTCTGAAAATAAAAACAGCTGGAGCTTGTTAAGTTAATTACACAGGGGAAAGGATAATGTACTGGGAACTCCGAAGAAGAATCTGATTTGTGGTGAGGGCAGAAAGATAAAAGCTCATTTAGGAACGACATGAACATGCTGCGTAGGTAGCTGTTTATCAGTAAATATCTCCACTGAGATTAAGAAAAGCAGTATCTTAATAAATTAAGTAATTCCTGGTATGGTTACGGTACTGGTAACTCCCCAAATGATTCTGGATTGTGGTGAGGGAACAGAGAAAAAGCTCATATAGGACCTGCACTTACGAAGGGGGTAGGCAGCTGTATATCAGGGAGTAAACCTTCTGAGAATAAAAACAGCTGGAGCTTGTTAAGGTAATTACACAGGGGAAAGGATAATGTACTGGGAACTCCTCAGAAGAATCTGATTTGTGGTGAGGGGAGAGAGATAAAAGCTCATTTAGGAACGACATGAACATGCTGCGTAGCTAGCTGTTTATCAGTAAATATCCCCACTGAGATTAAGAAAAGCAGTAGCTTAATAAATTAAGTACTTCCTGGCATGGTTACTGTACTGGTAAATCCCCAAAAGAATCTGGATTGTGGTGAGGGAACAGAGAAAAAAGCTCACTTAGGACCAGCACTTACGAAGGGGGTAGGCAGCTGTATATCAGGGAGTATCCCTCCTGAGAATACAAACAGCTGGAGCTTGTTAAGGTCATTACACAGGGGAAAGGATAATGTACTGCGAACTCCTCAGAAGAATCTGATTTGTGGTGAGGGGAGAGAGATAAAAGCTCATTTAGGAACGACATGAACATGCTGCATAGGTAGCTGTTTATCAGTAAATATCTCCACTGAGATTAAGAAAAGCAGTAGCTTAATAAAATAAGTACTTCCTGGTATGGTTACTGTACTGGTAACTCCCCAAAAGAATCTGGATTGTGGTGAGGGAACAGAGAAAAAAGCTCATTTAGGACCTGCACTTACGAAGGGGGTAGGCAGCTGTGTATCAGAGAGTAAACCTTCTGAAAATAAAAACAGCTGGAGCTTGTTAAGGTAATTACACAGGGGAAAGCATAATGTACTGGGTACTCTTCAGAAGCATCTGATTTGTGGTGAGGGGAGAGAGATAAAAGCTCATTTAGGAACGACATGAACATGCTGCGTAGGTAGCTGTTTATCAGTAAATATCTCCACTGAGATTAAGAAAAGCAGTATCTTAATAAATTAAGTAATTCCTGGTATGGTTACTGTACTGGTAACTCCCCAAAAGAATCTGGATTGTGGTGAGGGAACAGAGAAAAAAGCTCATTAAAACCTGCACTTACGAAGGGGGTAGGCAGCTGTATATCAGGGAGTAAACCTTCTGAGAATAAAAACAGCTGGAGCTTGTTAAGTTAATTACACAGGGGAAAGGATAATGTACTGGGAACTCCGAAGAAGAATCTGATTTGTGGTGAGGGCAGAAAGATAAAAGCTCATTTAGGAACGACATGAACATGCTGCGTAGGTAGCTGTTTATCAGTAAATATCTCCACTGAGATTAAGAAAAGCAGTATCTTAATAAATTAAGTAATTCCTGGTATGGTTACTGTACTGGTAACTCCCCAAAAGAATCTGGATTGTGGTGAGGGAACAGAGAAAAAAGCTCACTTAGGACCAGCACTTACGAAGGGGGTAGGCAGCTGTATATCAGGGAGTATCCCTTCTGAGAATAAAAGCAGCTGGCGCTTGTTAAGGTAATTACACAGGGGAAAGGATAATGTACTGGGAACTCCGCAGAAGACTCTGATTTGTGGTGAGGGGAGAGAGATAAAGCTCATTTAGGAATGACATGAAAATGCTGCATTGGTAGCTGTTTATCAGTAAATATCTCCACTGAGATCAAGAAAAGCAGTAGCGTAATAAATTAAGTCCTTCCTGGTACAGTTACTGTACTGGTAACTCCCCAAAAGAATCTGGATTGTGGTGAGGGAACAGATAAAAAAGCTCATTTAGGACCTGCACTTACGAAGGGGGTAGGCAGCAGTATATCAGGGAATAAACCTTCTGAGAAAAAAACAGCTGGAGCTTGTTAAGGTAATTACACAGGGGAAAGGATAATGTACTGGGAACTCCTCAGAAGAATCTGATTTGTGGTGAGGGGAGTTAGATAAAAGTTCATTTAGGAACGACATGAACATGCTGCATGGGTAGCTGTTTATCTCTAAATATCTCCACTGAGATTAAGAAAAGCAGTACCTTAATAAATTAAGTACTTCCTGGTATGGCTACTGTAATGGTAACTCCCCAAAGAATCTGGATTGTGGTGAGGGAACAGAGAATAATGCTCATTTAGGGCATGCACTTACTAAGGGGGTAGGCAGCAGTATATCAGGGAGTATCCCTTCCGAGAATAAAAACAGCTGGATCTTGTTAAGGTAATTAAACAGGGGAAAAGATAATGTACTGGGAACTCCTCAGAAGAATCTGATTTGTGGTGAGCGGAGAGAGATAAAACCTCATTTAGAAACGACATGAAAATGCTGCATAGGTAGCTGTTTATCAGTAAATATCTCCACTGAGATTAAGAAAAGCAGTAGCTTAATAAATTAAGTACTTCCTGGTATGGTTACTGTACTGGTCACTCCCCAAAAGAATCTGGATTGTGGTGAGGGAATAGGGAAAAAAGCTCATTTAGGACCTGCACTTACGAAGGGGGTACACCTTCTGAGAATAAAAACAGCTGGAGCTTGTTAAGGTAATTACACAGGGGAAAGGATAATGTACTGGGAACTCCTCAGAAGAATCTGATTTGTGGTGAGGGGAAAGATATAAAAGCTCATTTAGGAACGACATAAACATGCTGCATATGAAGCTGTTTATCAGTAAATATCTCCACTGAGATTAAGAAAAGCAGTAGCTTGATAAATTAAGTACTTCCTGGTATGGCTACTGTACTGCAAACTCCCCAAAAGAATCGGGATTGTGGTGAAGGAACAGAGAAAAAAGCTCATTAATTACCTGCACTTACGAAGGGGGTAGGCAGCAGTATATCAGGGAGTAAACCTTCTGAGGATAAAAACAGTTGGAGCTTGATAAGTTAATTACCCAGGGGAAAGGATAATGTACTGGGAACTCCTCAGAAGAATCTGATTTGTGGTGAGGGGAGAGTGATAAAAGCTCATTTAGGAACGACATGAACATGGTGCGTAGGTAGCTGTTTATCAGAAAATATCTCCACTGAGTTTAAGAAAAGCAGTAGCTTAATAAATTAAGTCCTTCCTGGGACGGTTACTGTACTGGTAACTCCCCAAAAGAATCTGAATTGTGGTGAGGGAACAGATAAAAAAGCTCATTTAGGACCTGCACTTACGAAGGGGGTAGGCAGCTGTATATTAGGGAATAAACCTTCTGAGAAAAAAACAGCTGGAGCTTGATAAGTTAATTACCCAGGGGAAAGGATAATGTACTGGGAACTCCTCAGAAGAATCTGATTTGTGATGAGGGGAGAGAGATAAAAGCTCATTTAGGAAGGACATGAACATGCTGCGAATGTAGCTGTTTATCAGTAAATATCTCCACTGAGATTAAGAAAAGCAGTAGCTTAATAAATTAAGTACTTCCTGGTATGGCTACTGTACTGGTAACTCCCCAAAAGAATCTAGATTGTGGTGAGGGAACAGAGAAAAAAGCTCATTTAGGGCCTGCCCTTACTAAGGGGGTAAGCAGCAGTATATCAGGGAGTATCCCTTCCGAGAATAAAAACAGCTGGATCTTGTTAAGGTAATTACACGGTGGAAAAGATAATGTACTGGGAACTCCTCAGAAGAATCTGATTTATGGTGAGGGGAGAGAGATAAAAGGTCATTTAGGAACGACATGAACATGCTGCTTAGGTAGCTGTTTATCAGTAAATATCTCCAGTGAGATTAAGAAAAGCAGTAGCTTAATAAATTAAGTACTTCCTGGTATGGTTACTGTACTGGTCACTCCACAAGAGAATCTGGATTGTGGTGAGGGAACAGGGAAAAAAGCTCATTTAGTACCTGCACTTACGAAGGGGGTTGTCAGCTGTATATCAGGGAGTATCCCTTCTGAGATTAAAAACAGCTGGAGCTTGTTAAGGTAATTACACATGGGAAAGGATAATGTACTGGGCACTCCTCAGAAGAATCTGATTTGTGGTGAGGGGAGAGAGATAAAAGCTCATATAGGAACGACATGAAAATGCTGCATAGGTAGTTGTTTATCAGTAATTATCTCCACTGAGATTTAGAAAAGCAGTAGCTTAATAAATTAAGTACTTCCTAGTATGGTTATTGTACTGGTAACTCCCAAAAGAATCTGGATTGTGGTGAGGGAACAGAGAAAAAAGCTCATTTAGGACCTGCACTTACGAAGGGGGTAGGCAGCTGTATATCAGAGAGTAAACCTTCTGAGAATAAAAACAGCTGGAGGTTGTTAAGGTAATTACACAGGGGAAAGGATAATGTACTGGGAACTCCTCAGAAGAATCTGATTTGTGGTGAGGGGAGAGAGATAAAAGATCATTTAGGAACGACATGAACATGCTGCGTAGGTAGCTGTTTATCAGTAAATATCTCCACTGAGATTAAGAAAAGCAGTAGCTTAATAAATTAAGTAATTCCTGGTCTGGTTACTGTACTGGTAACTCCCCAAAAGAATCTGGATTGTTTTGAGGGAACAGAGAAAAAAGCTAATTTAGGAACAGCACTTACGAAGGGGGTAGGCAGCTGTATATCAGGGAGTAACCATTCTGAGAATAAAAACACCTGGAGCTTGTTAAGGTAATTACACAGGGGAGAGGATAATGTACTGGGAACTCCTCAGAAGAATCTGATTCGTGGTGAGGGGAGAGAGATAAAAGCTCATTTAGGAACGACATGAAAATGCTGCATAGCTAGCTGTTTATCAGTAAATATCTCCACTGAGATTAAGAAAAGCAGTAGCTTAATAAATTAAGTACTTCCTGGTATGGTTAATGTACTGGTAATTCCCCAAAAGAATCTGGATTGTGGTGAGGGAACAGAGAAAAAAGCTCATTTAGGACCTGCACTTACGAAGGGGGTAGGCAGCTGTATATCAGGGAGTAAACATTCTGAGAATAAAAACAGCTTGAGCTTGTTAAGGTAATTACACAGGGGAAAGGATAATGTACTGGGAACTCCTGAGAAGAAATCTGATGTTTGGTGAGGGGAGAGAGAAAAAAGATCATTTAGGAACGACATGAACATGCTGGGTAGGTAGCTGTTTATCAGTAAATATCTCCACTGAGATTAAGAAAAGCAGTAGCGTAATAAATTAAGTAATTCCTGGTGTGGTTACTGTACTGGTAACTCCCCAAAAGAATCTGGATTGTGGTGAGCGAACAGAGAAAAAACCTCATTTTGGACCTGCTCTGACGAAGGGGGTAGGCAGCTGTATATCAGGGAGTATCCCTTCTGAGATTAAACTCAGCTGGAGCTTGTTAAGGTAATTACACAAGGGAAAGGATAATGTACTGGGCACTCCTAAGAAGAATCTGATTTGTGGTGAGGGGAGAGAGATAAAAGCTCATTTAGGAACGACATGAACATACTGCGTAGGTAGCTGTTTATCAGTAAATATCTCCACTGAGATTAAGAAAAGCAGTAGCTTAATAAATTAAGTACTTCCTGGTATGGTTAATGTACTGGTAACTAACCAAACAATCTGGATTGTGGTGAGGGAACTGAGAAAAAATCTCATTTAGGACCTGCAATTACGAAGGGGGTAGGCAGCTGTATATCAGGGAGTAAAATTTCTGAGAATAAAAACAGCTGGATCTTGTTAAGGTAATTACACAGGGGAAAGGATAATGTACTGGGAACTCCTCAGAAAAATCTGATTCGTGGTGAGGGGAGAGAGATAAAAGCTCATTTAGGAACGACATGAAAAATGCTGCATAGCTAGCTGTTTATCAGTAAATATCTCCACTGAGATTAAGAAAAGCAGTAGCTTAATAAATTAAGTACTTCCTGGTATGGTTAATGTACTGGTAATTCCCCAAAAAATCTGGATTGTGGTGAGGGAACAGAGAAAAAATCTCATTTAGGACCTGCAATTACGAAGGGGGTAAGGCAGCTGTATATCAGGGAGTATCCCTTCTGAGAATACAAACAGCTGGAGCTTGTTAAGGTAATTACACAGGGGAAAGGATAATGTACTGGGAACTCCTCAGAAGAATCTGATTTGTGGTGTGGGGAGAGAGATAAAAGCTCATTAGGAACGACATGAACAGGATGCATAGGTAGCTGTTTATCATTAAATATCTCCACTGAGATTAAGAAAAGCAGTAGCTTAATAAATTAAGTACTTCCTGGTATGGTTACTGTACTGGTAACTCCCAAAAGAATCTGCATTGTGTGAGGGGAACAGAGAAAAAAGCTCATTTACGAACCTGCACTTACGAAGGGGGGTAGGCAGCTGTATGTCAGGGAATATCCCTTCTGAGAATAAAAACAGCTGGAGCTTGTTAAGGTAATTACACAGGGGAAAGGATAATGTACTGGGAACTCCTCAGAAGAATCTGAATTGTTGTGAGGGGAGTTAGATAAAAGCTCATTTAGGAACGACATGAACATGCTGCATGGGTAGCTGTTTATCAGTAATTATCTCCACTGAGATTAAGAAAAGCAGTAGCTTAATAAATTAAGTACTTCCTGGTATGGCTACTGTACTGGTAACTCCCCAAAAGAATCTGGATTGTGGTGAGGGAACAGAGAAAAAAGCTCATTTAGGGCCCTGCACTTACTAAGGGGGGTAGGCAGCAGTATATCAGGGAGTATCCCTCCGAGAATAAAAACAGCTGGATCTTGTTGAGGTAATAAAACAGGGGGAAAAGATAATGTACTGGGAACTCCCTCAGAAGGATCTGATTTGTGGTGAGTGTAGAGAGATAAAACCTCATTTAGGAACGACCTGAAAATGCTGCATAGGTAGCTGTTTATCAGTAAATATCTCCACTGAGATTAAGAAATGCAGTAGCTTGATAAATTAAGTACTCCTGGTATGGTTTCTGTACTGGTAACTCCCCAAAAGAATCTGGATTTTGGTGAAGGAACAGAGAAAAAAGCTCATTAAGGACCTGCACTTAAGAAGGGGGTAGGCAGCTTTATATCAGTGAGTAAACCTTCTGAGGATAAAAACAGCTGGAGCTTGTTAAGTTAATTACACAGGGGAAAGGATAATGTACTGGGAAACTCCTAAGAAGAATCTGATTTGTGGTGAGGGAAGAGAGATAAAAGCTCATTTAAGAACGAATTAACATACTGTGTAGGTAGCTGTTTATCAGTAAATAACTCCACTGAGATTAAGAAAAGCAGTAGCTTCATAAATTAAGTACTTCCTGTATGGTTACTCCACTGGTAAACTCCCCATAGGAATCTGGATTGTGGTGAGGGAACAGAGAAAAAAGCTCATTTAGGACCTGCATTTACGATGGTGGTAGGCAGCTGTATATCAGGGATTATCCCTTGTGAGAATAAGACCAGCTGTAGCTCGTTAAGGTAATTATATGGAGGAAAGGTTAATGTACTGGGAACTCCTCAGAAGAATCTGATTTGTGGTGAGGGGAGAGAGATAAAAGCTCATTTACGAACGACATGAACATACTGGGTAGGTAGCTGTTTATCAGTAAATATCTCCACTGAGATTAAGAAAAGCAGTAGCTTAATAAATTAAGTAATTCCTGGTATGGTTACTGTACTGGGTAACTCCCCAAAAGAATCTGGATTGTGGTGAGGGAACAGAAGAAAAAAAGCTCATTTAGACCTGCACTTACGAAGGGTGTAGGCAGCTGTATATCAGGGAGTATCCCTTCTGAGAATAAAAACAGCTGGAGCTTGTTAAGGTAATTACACAGCGGGAAAGGATAATGTACTGGGAACTCCTCAGAAAAATCTGATTTGTGGTGAGGGGAGAGAGATAAAAGCTCATTTTAAGAACGATATGAACATGCTGCCTAGGTAGCTCTTTATCAGTAAATATCTCCACTGAGATTAAGAAAAGCAGTAGCTTAATAAATTAAGTACTTCCTGGTATGGTTACTGTACTGGTAACTCCCCAAAAGAATCTGGATTGTGGTGAGGGAACAGAGAATAAAGCTAATTTAGGACCTGCACTTACGAAGGGGGTAGGCCAGCTGTATATCAGGGAGTATCCCTTCTGAGAATAAAAACAGCTGGAGCTTGTTAAGGTAATTACACAGGGGAAAGGATAATGTACTGGGAACTCCTCAGAAGAAATCTGATTTGTGGTGAGGGGAGAGAGATACAAGCTCATTTAGGCAGGATATGAACATGCTGCGTAGGTAGCTGTTTATCAGTAAATATCTCCACTGAGAATAAGAAAAGCAGTAGCTTAATAAATTAAGTACTGCCTGGTATGGGTTACTGCTACTGGTAACTCCCCAAAAGAATCGGGATTGTGGTGAGGGAACAGAGAAAAAAGCACATTTAGGACCTGCAATTACGAAGGGGGGTAGGCAGCCTTATATCAGGGAGTATCCCTTCTGAGAAGAAAAACAGCTGGAACCTGTTAGGTAATTACACAGGGGAAAGGATAATGTACTGGGAACTCCTCAAAAGAATCTGATTTGTGGTGAGGGGAGAGAGATAAAGCTCATTTAGGAACGACATGAACATGCTGCGTAGGTAGCTGTTTATCAGTAAATATCTCCACTGAGATTAAGAAAAGCAGTAGCTTAATAAATTAAGTACTTCCTGGTCTAGTTACGTACTGGTAACTCCCCAAAAGAATCTGGATTGTGGTGAGGGAACAGAGAAAAAAGCTCATTTAGGACCTGCACTTACGAAGGGGGGTAGCAGCTGTATATCAGGGAGTATCCCTTCTGAGAATAAAAACAGCTGGAGCTGTTTAAGGTAATTACACAGGGGAAAGGATAATGTACTGGGAACTCCTCAGAAGAATCTGATTGTGGCGAGGGGAGAGAGATAAAAGCTCATTTAGGAACGACATGAACTGCTGCGTAGGTAGCTGTTTATCAGTAAATATCTAAACTCAGATTAAGAAAAGCAGTAGCTTACAAATCAAAGAAAGGTTGGACCAATGGGACTGCATCAAACTCCAGAGCTTCTGCACGGCAAAGGACATAGCTCTCAAGAAAAACAGAAAGCCACAGATCTGTGAGAAGATCTTTACCGGACATTCAAAAGACAAAGGCCTCATCTCTAAAATATATGCAGTACTAAAAAATTACCTTTTTCCAAAACAAAAACCACAAAACCATAGCCCCCTCATCAAGTGGGCTAAAGACTTACAAAGAAACTTCTCTGATGAGGAAATGAGAATGGCCAATAGACATGATGAAAAAATGCTCTACATCACTGGCCATAAAGGAAATGCAAATCAAAACAACATTGAGATATCCATCTCACCCCAGCAAGAATGTCATATATCAAAGAAATCTAATAATAACCATTGTTGGAGGGGATGTGCCCAAAAGGGAACCCTCCTTCATTGTTGGTGGGTATGTAAACCTAGTTCAGCCACTCTGGCAAGCAGTATGGAGGAGATTCCTCAAAAGGCTCAATATAGAACTCCCCTATGACCCAGTAGCCCCACTGTTGGGTATCTATCAAAAACCCCACAAACAAAATCACAGTAATGACACCAGCACAACAATGTTCATCGCAGCACAATTTGTCATAGCGAGAAGCTGGAACCAACCCAGATGCCCCTCCATAGATGAATGGATCAGGAAAATGTGGTACATTTACACAATGGAATTTTATGCCTCTATCAGAAAGAAGGACATTGTTCCATTTGTAAGGAAATGGAAGGACTTGGAAAAAGTTATACTAAGTGAAGTGAGCCAGACCCAAAGAAACATGAACTCTATGGCCTCCCTTATTGGGAATAATTAGTACAGGTTTAGGGCAAGCCATAGCAGAGCATACAAGGCCCAATAGCTATACCCTTAGGAACACATAAGATGATGCGAAGTGAAATGAACTCCATGTTATGGAAACAAGTGATATATCACAGTTGTAACTACTTTCAACGTCCTATGTGTATGTGTAGTTTCTAATATTGATGATGATCTTGTATCAACTTCCTATGGTTGTACCTACATTATCACCGTAATCTTACCTGAGTATATAGGAAACCGTGTTTACTGGTATTGGAAGTAGGAAATTCAAAGGGATTACGAAATTTGAGAGACACAGGGGAAAAAAAGAGAAATAACTACAAAAGTAATACTTGCAAAACTGTTTGGTGTAAGTGAACTGAACACCTGAGAAGGGGAGGGTAAGGGGGGGGAGGGAGGAGGGAATGAGGGACAAGGCAACAAACATAACAAGAAATTTATGCAATGCCCAACGTATGATACTGTAAGCTCTCTGTACATCAGTTTGACAATAAAAATTTGAGAAAAAAAAAAGAAAAGCAGTAGCTTAATAAATTAAGTACTTCCTGGTATGGTTACTGTACGGGTAACTCCACAAAAGAATCTGGATTGTGGTGAGGGAACAGAGAAAAAAGCTCATTTAGGACCTGCACTTACGAACGGGGTAGGCAGCTGTATATCAGGGAGTATCCATTCTGAGAATAAAAACATCTGGAGCTTGTTAAGGTAATTACACAGAGGAAAGTATAATGTACTGGGAACTCCTCAGAAGAATCTGATTTGTGGTAAGGGGAGAGACATAAAAGCTCATTTGGGAACGACATGAACATGCTGCGTAGGTAGCTGTTTATCAGTAAATATCTCCACTGAGATTAAGAAATTCAGTAGCTTAATAAATTAGGTACTTCCTGGTATGGTTACTCTACTGGTAACGCCCCAAAAGAATCTGGATTGTGGTGAGGGAACAGAGAAAAAAGCTCAATTAGGACCTGCACTTACGAAAGGGGTAGGCAGCTGTATATCAGGAGTATCCCTTCTGAGAATAAAAACATCTGGATCTTATTAAGTTAATTACACAGGGGAAAGGATAATGTACTGGGAACTCCTCAGAAGAATCTGATTTGTGGTGAGGGGAGAGAGATAAAATCTCATTTAGGAACGACTTGAACATGCTGCATAGGTAGTTGTTTATCAGTAAATATCTCCACTGAGATTAAGAAAAGCAGTAGCTTAATAAATTAAGAACTTCCTGGTATGGTTACTGTACTGGTAACTCCCCAAAAGAATCTGGATTGTGCTGAGGAAACAGAGAAAAAAGCTCATTAAGACGTCCATTTACGAAGGGCTTAGGCAGCTGTATATCAGGGAGTATCCCTTCTGAGAATAAAAACAGGTGGAGCTTGTTAAATTAATTACACAGGGGAAAGGATAATGTACTGGGAACTCCTCAGAAGAATTTGATTTGTGGTGAGGGCAGAGAGACAAAAGCTCATTTAGGAACGACATGAACATGCTGCATAGGTAGCTGTTTATCAGTAAATATCTCCACTGAGATTAAGAAAAGCAGTAGCTTAATAAATTAAGTACTTCCTGGTATGGTTACTGAACTGGTAACTCCCCAAAAGAATCTGGATTGTGGTGAGGGAACAGAGAAAAAAGCTCATTTAGGACCTGCACTTACAAAGGGGGTAGGCAGGTGTATATCAGGGAGTATCCCTTCTGAGAATAAAAACAGCTGGCGCTTGTTAAGGTAATTACACAGGGGAAAGGATAATGTACTGGGAACTCAGTGAAGAATCTGATTTGTGGGGAGGGGAGAGAGATAAAAGCTCATTTAGGAACGACATGAACATGCTGCGTAGGTAGCTGTTTATCAGTAAATATCTCCACTGAGATTAAGAAAAGCAGTAGCTTAATAAATTAAATATTTCCTGGTATGGTTACTGTACTGGTAACTCCCCAAAAGAATCTGGATTTTGGTGAGGGAACAGAGAAAAAAGCTCATTTAGGACCTGCACTTACGAAGGGGGTATGCAGCTGTATATCAGGGAGTAAACATTCTGAGAATAAAAACAGCTGGAGCTTGTTAAGGTAATTAGACGGGAGAAAGGATAATGTACTGGGAACTCCTCAGAAGAATCTGATTAGTGGTGAGGGGACAGACATAAAAGCTCATTTGTGAACGACATGAACATGCTTTGTAGGTAGCTGTTTATCAGTAAATATCTCCACTGAGATTAAGAAAAGCAGTAGCTTAGTAAATTAAGTACTTCCTGGTGTGGTTACTCTACTGGTAACTCCCCAAAAGGATCTGGATTGTGGTGAGGGAACAGAGAAAAAAGCTCATTTAGGACCTGCACTTACGAAAGGGGTAGGCAGCTGTATATCAGTGATTATCCCTTCTGAAAATAAAAACAGCTGGAGCTTGTTAATGTAATTACAAAGGGGAAAGGATAATGTACTGGAAAATCCTCAGAAGAATCTGATTTGTGGTGAGGGGAGAGACATAAAAGCTCATTTAGGAACGACATGAACATACTGTTTAGGTAGCTGTTTATCAGTAAATATCTCCGCTGAGATTAAGAAAAGCAGTAGCTTAATAAATTAAGTACTTCCTGGTATGGTTACTGTACTGGAAACTCCCCAAAAGAATCTGGATTGTTGTGAGTGAACAGAGAAAAAAGCTCATTTAGGAACTGCACTTACGAAGGGGGTAGCCAACTGTATATCAGGGAGTATCCCTTATAAGAATAAAAACATCTGGAGCTTGTTAAGGTAATTACACAGAGGAAAGGATAATGTACTGGGAACTCCTCAGAAGAATCTGATTTGTGGTGAGGGGAGAGACATAAAAGCTCATTTGGGAACGACATGAACATGCTGCGTCGGTAGCTGTTTCTCAGTAAATATCTCCCCTGAGATTAAGAAAAGAAGTAGCTTAATAAATTAAGTACTTCCTGGTATGGTTACTGAACTGGTAACTCCCCAAAAGAATCTGGATTGTGGTGAGGGAACAGAGAAAAAAGCTCATTTTGGACCTTCACTTACGAAGGGAGTAGGCAGCTGTATATCAGGGAGTAAACCTTCTCAGAATAAAAACAGCTGGAGCTTGTTAAGGTAATTCCACAGGGGAAAGGATAATGTACTGGGAACTCCTCAGAAGAATCTGATTTGTGGTGAGGGGAGAGAGATCAAAGCTCATTTAGGAACGACATAAACATGCTGCGTAGGTAGCTGTTTATCAGTAAATACCTCCCCTGAGATTAAGAAAAGAAGTAGCTTAATAAATTAAGTACTTCCTGGTATGGTTACTGTACTGGTAACTCCCCAAAAGAATCTGGATTGTGGTGAGGGAACAGAGAAAAAAGCTCATTTAGGACCTGCACTTACGAAGGGGGTATGCTGCTGTATATCAGGGAGTAAACCTTCTGAGAATAAAAACAGCTGGAGCTTGTTAAGGTAATTACACAGGGGAAAGGATAATGTACTGGGAACTCCTCAGAAGAATCTGATTTTTGGTGAGGGGAGAGAGATAAAAGCTCATTTAGGAACGACATGAACATGCTGCGTAGGTAGCTGTTTATCAGTAAATATCTCCACTGAGATTAAGAAAAGCAGTAGCTTAATAAATTAAGTACTTCCTGGTCTAGTTACTGTACTGGTAACTCCCCAAAAGAATCTGGATTGTGGTGAGGGAACAGAGAAAAAAGCTCATTTAGGACCTGCACTTACGAAGGGGGTAGGCAGCTGTATATCAGGGAGTATCCCTTCTGAGAATAAAAACAGCTGGAGCTTGTTAAGGTAATTACACAGGGGAAAGGATAATGTACTGGGAACTCCTCAGAAGAATCTGATTTGTGGCGAGGGGAGAGAGATAAAAGCTCATTTAGGAACGACATGAACATGCTGCGTAGGTAGCTGTTTATCAGTAAATATCTAAACTCAGATTAAGAAAAGCAGTAGCTTACAAATCAAAGAAAGGTTGGACCAATGGGACTGCATCAAACTCCAGAGCTTCTGCACGGCAAAGGACATAGCTCTCAAGAAAAACAGAAAGCCCACAGACTGTGAGAAGATCTTTACCGGACATTCAAAAGACAAAGGCCTCATCTCTAAAATATATGCAGTACTAAAAAATTACCTTTTTCCAAAACAAAACCACAAAAACCAATAGCCCCCTCATCAAGTGGGCTAAAGACTTACAAAGAAACTTCTCTGATGAGGAAATGAGAATGGCCAATAGACATATGAAAAAATGCTCTACATCACTGGCCATAAAGGAAATGCAAATCAAAACAACATTGAGATTCCATCTCACCCCAGCAAGAATGTCATATATCAAGAAATCTAATAATAACCATTGTTGGAGGGGATGTGCCCAAAAGGGAACCCTACTTCATTGTTGGTGGGTATGTAAACTAGTTCAGCCACTCTGGCAAGCAGTATGGAGATTCCTCAAAAGGCTCAATATAGAACTCCCCTATGACCCAGTAGCCCCACTGTTGGGTATCTATCCAAAACCCCACAAACAAAATCACAGTAATGACACCAGCACAACAATGTTCATCGCAGCACAATTTGTCATAGCGAGAAGCTGGAACCAACCCAGATGCCCCTCCATAGATGAATGGATCAGGAAAATGTGGTACATTTACACAATGGAATTTTATGCCTCTATCAGAAAGAAGGACATTGTTCCATTTGTAAGGAAATGGAAGGACTTGGAAAAAGTTATACTAAGTGAAGTGAGCCAGACCCAAAGAAACATGAACTCTATGGCCTCCCTTATTGGGAATAATTAGTACAGGTTTAGGCAAGCCATAGCAGAGCATCACAAGGCCCAATAGCTATACCCTTAGGAACACATAAGATGATGCGAAGTGAAATGAACTCCATGTTATGGAAACAAGTGATATATCACAGTTGTAACTACTTTCAACGTCCTATGTGTATGTGTAGTTTCTAATATTGATGATGATCTTGTATCAACTTCCTATGGTTGTACCTACATTATCACCGTAATCTTACCTGAGTATATAGGAAACCGTGTTTACTGGTATTGGAAGTAGGAAATTCAAAGGGATTACGAAATTTGAGAGACACAGGGGAAAAAAAGAGAAATAACTACAAAAGTAATACTTGCAAAACTGTTTGGTGTAAGTGAACTGAACACCTGAGAAGGGGAGGGTAAGGGGGGGAGGGAGGAGGGAATGAGGGACAAGGCAACAAACATAACAAGAAATTTATGCAATGCCCAACGTATGATACTGTAAGCTCTCTGTACATCAGTTTGACAATAAAAATTTGAGAAAAAAAAAAGAAAAGCAGTAGCTTAATAAATTAAGTACTTCCTGGTATGGTTACTGTACGGGTAACTCCACAAAAGAATCTGGATTGTGGTGAGGGAACAGAGAAAAAAGCTCATTTAGGACCTGCACTTACGAACGGGGTAGGCAGCTGTATATCAGGGAGTATCCATTCTGAGAATAAAAACATCTGGAGCTTGTTAAGGTAATTACACAGAGGAAAGTATAATGTACTGGGAACTCCTCAGAAGAATCTGATTTGTGGTAAGGGGAGAGACATAAAAGCTCATTTGGGAACGACATGAACATGCTGCGTAGGTAGCTGTTTATCAGTAAATATCTCCACTGAGATTAAGAAATTCAGTAGCTTAATAAATTAGGTACTTCCTGGTATGGTTACTCTACTGGTAACGCCCCAAAAGAATCTGGATTGTGGTGAGGGAACAGAGAAAAAAGCTCAATTAGGACCTGCACTTACGAAAGGGGTAGGCAGCTGTATATCAGGGAGTATCCCTTCTGAGAATAAAAACATCTGGATCTTATTAAGTTAATTACACAGGGGAAAGGATAATGTACTGGGAACTCCTCAGAAGAATCTGATTTGTGGTGAGGGGAGAGAGATAAAATCTCATTTAGGAACGACTTGAACATGCTGCATAGGTAGTTGTTTATCAGTAAATATCTCCACTGAGATTAAGAAAAGCAGTAGCTTAATAAATTAAGAACTTCCTGGTATGGTTACTGTACTGGTAACTCCCCAAAAGAATCTGGATTGTGCTGAGGAAACAGAGAAAAAAGCTCATTAAGACGTCCATTTACGAAGGGCTTAGGCAGCTGTATATCAGGGAGTATCCCTTCTGAGAATAAAAACAGGTGGAGCTTGTTAAATTAATTACACAGGGGAAAGGATAATGTACTGGGAACTCCTCAGAAGAATTTGATTTGTGGTGAGGGCAGAGAGACAAAAGCTCATTTAGGAACGACATGAACATGCTGCATAGGTAGCTGTTTATCAGTAAATATCTCCACTGAGATTAAGAAAAGCAGTAGCTTAATAAATTAAGTACTTCCTGGTATGGTTACTGAACTGGTAACTCCCCAAAAGAATCTGGATTGTGGTGAGGGAACAGAGAAAAAAGCTCATTTAGGACCTGCACTTACAAAGGGGGTAGGCAGGTGTATATCAGGGAGTATCCCTTCTGAGAATAAAAACAGCTGGCGCTTGTTAAGGTAATTACACAGGGGAAAGGATAATGTACTGGGAACTCAGTGAAGAATCTGATTTGTGGGGAGGGGAGAGAGATAAAAGCTCATTTAGGAACGACATGAACATGCTGCGTAGGTAGCTGTTTATCAGTAAATATCTCCACTGAGATTAAGAAAAGCAGTAGCTTAATAAATTAAATATTTCCTGGTATGGTTACTGTACTGGTAACTCCCCAAAAGAATCTGGATTTTGGTGAGGGAACAGAGAAAAAAGCTCATTTAGGACCTGCACTTACGAAGGGGGTATGCAGCTGTATATCAGGGAGTAAACATTCTGAGAATAAAAACAGCTGGAGCTTGTTAAGGTAATTAGACGGGAGAAAGGATAATGTACTGGGAACTCCTCAGAAGAATCTGATTAGTGGTGAGGGGACAGACATAAAAGCTCATTTGTGAACGACATGAACATGCTTTGTAGGTAGCTGTTTATCAGTAAATATCTCCACTGAGATTAAGAAAAGCAGTAGCTTAGTAAATTAAGTACTTCCTGGTGTGGTTACTCTACTGGTAACTCCCCAAAAGGATCTGGATTGTGGTGAGGGAACAGAGAAAAAAGCTCATTTAGGACCTGCACTTACGAAAGGGGTAGGCAGCTGTATATCAGTGATTATCCCTTCTGAAAATAAAAACAGCTGGAGCTTGTTAATGTAATTACAAAGGGGAAAGGATAATGTACTGGAAAATCCTCAGAAGAATCTGATTTGTGGTGAGGGGAGAGACATAAAAGCTCATTTAGGAACGACATGAACATACTGTTTAGGTAGCTGTTTATCAGTAAATATCTCCGCTGAGATTAAGAAAAGCAGTAGCTTAATAAATTAAGTACTTCCTGGTATGGTTACTGTACTGGAAACTCCCCAAAAGAATCTGGATTGTTGTGAGTGAACAGAGAAAAAAGCTCATTTAGGAACTGCACTTACGAAGGGGGTAGCCAACTGTATATCAGGGAGTATCCCTTATAAGAATAAAAACATCTGGAGCTTGTTAAGGTAATTACACAGAGGAAAGGATAATGTACTGGGAACTCCTCAGAAGAATCTGATTTGTGGTGAGGGGAGAGACATAAAAGCTCATTTGGGAACGACATGAACATGCTGCGTCGGTAGCTGTTTCTCAGTAAATATCTCCCCTGAGATTAAGAAAAGAAGTAGCTTAATAAATTAAGTACTTCCTGGTATGGTTACTGAACTGGTAACTCCCCAAAAGAATCTGGATTGTGGTGAGGGAACAGAGAAAAAAGCTCATTTTGGACCTTCACTTACGAAGGGAGTAGGCAGCTGTATATCAGGGAGTAAACCTTCTCAGAATAAAAACAGCTGGAGCTTGTTAAGGTAATTACACAGGGGAAAGGATAATGTACTGGGAACTCCTCAGAAGAATCTGATTTGTGGTGAGGGGAGAGAGATCAAAGCTCATTTAGGAACGACATAAACATGCTGCGTAGGTAGCTGTTTATCAGTAAATACCTCCCCTGAGATTAAGAAAAGAAGTAGCTTAATAAATTAAGTACTTCCTGGTATGGTTACTGTACTGGTAACTCCCCAAAAGAATCTGGATTGTGGTGAGGGAACAGAGAAAAAAGCTCATTTAGGACCTGCACTTACGAAGGGGGTAGGCAGGTGTATATCAGGGAGTTTCCCTTCTGAGAATAAAAACAGCTGGAGCTTGTTAAGGTAATTACACAGGGGAAAGGATAATGTACTGGGAACTCAGTGATGAATCTGATTTGTGGTGAGGGGAGAGAGATAAAAGCTCATTTAGGAACGACATGAAAATGCTGCATAGGTAGCTGTTTATCAGTAAATATCTCCACTGAGATTAAGAAAAGCAGTAGCTTAATAAATTAAGTACTTCCTGGTATGGTTACTGTACTGGTAACTCCCCAAAAGAATCTGGATTGTGGTGAGGGAACAGAGAAAAAAGCTCATTTAGGACCTGCACTTACGAAGGGGGTAGGCAGCTGTATATCAGGGAGTAAACCTTCTGAGCATAAAAACAGCTGTGGCTTGTTAAGGTAATTACACAGAGGAAAGTATAATGTACTGGGAACTCCTCAGAAGAATCTGATTTGTGGTAAGGGGAGAGACATAAAAGCTCATTTGGGAACGACATGAACATGCTGCGTAGGTAGCTGTTTATCAGTAAATATCTCCACTGAGATTAAGAAATTCAGTAGCTTAATAAATTAGGTACTTCCTGGTATGGTTACTCTACTGGTAACGCCCCAAAAGAATCTGGATTGTGGTGAGGGAACAGAGAAAAAAGCTCAATTAGGACCTGCACTTACGAAAGGGGTAGGCAGCTGTATATCAGGGAGTATCCCTTCTGAGAATAAAAACATCTGGATCTTATTAAGTTAATTACACAGGGGAAAGGATAATGTACTGGGAACTCCTCAGAAGAATCTGATTTGTGGTGAGGGGAGAGAGATAAAATCTCATTTAGGAACGACTTGAACATGCTGCATAGGTAGTTGTTTATCAGTAAATATCTCCACTGAGATTAAGAAAAGCAGTAGCTTAATAAATTAAGAACTTCCTGGTATGGTTACTGTACTGGTAACTCCCCAAAAGAATCTGGATTGTGCTGAGGAAACAGAGAAAAAAGCTCATTAAGACGTCCATTTACGAAGGGCTTAGGCAGCTGTATATCAGGGAGTATCCCTTCTGAGAATAAAAACAGGTGGAGCTTGTTAAATTAATTACACAGGGGAAAGGATAATGTACTGGGAACTCCTCAGAAGAATTTGATTTGTGGTGAGGGCAGAGAGACAAAAGCTCATTTAGGAACGACATGAACATGCTGCATAGGTAGCTGTTTATCAGTAAATATCTCCACTGAGATTAAGAAAAGCAGTAGCTTAATAAATTAAGTACTTCCTGGTATGGTTACTGAACTGGTAACTCCCCAAAAGAATCTGGATTGTGGTGAGGGAACAGAGAAAAAAGCTCATTTAGGACCTGCACTTACAAAGGGGGTAGGCAGGTGTATATCAGGGAGTATCCCTTCTGAGAATAAAAACAGCTGGCGCTTGTTAAGGTAATTACACAGGGGAAAGGATAATGTACTGGGAACTCAGTGAAGAATCTGATTTGTGGGGAGGGGAGAGAGATAAAAGCTCATTTAGGAACGACATGAACATGCTGCGTAGGTAGCTGTTTATCAGTAAATATCTCCACTGAGATTAAGAAAAGCAGTAGCTTAATAAATTAAATATTTCCTGGTATGGTTACTGTACTGGTAACTCCCCAAAAGAATCTGGATTTTGGTGAGGGAACAGAGAAAAAAGCTCATTTAGGACCTGCACTTACGAAGGGGGTATGCAGCTGTATATCAGGGAGTAAACATTCTGAGAATAAAAACAGCTGGAGCTTGTTAAGGTAATTAGACGGGAGAAAGGATAATGTACTGGGAACTCCTCAGAAGAATCTGATTAGTGGTGAGGGGACAGACATAAAAGCTCATTTGTGAACGACATGAACATGCTTTGTAGGTAGCTGTTTATCAGTAAATATCTCCACTGAGATTAAGAAAAGCAGTAGCTTAGTAAATTAAGTACTTCCTGGTGTGGTTACTCTACTGGTAACTCCCCAAAAGGATCTGGATTGTGGTGAGGGAACAGAGAAAAAAGCTCATTTAGGACCTGCACTTACGAAAGGGGTAGGCAGCTGTATATCAGTGAGTATCCCTTCTGAAAATAAAAACAGCTGGAGCTTGTTAATGTAATTACAAAGGGGAAAGGATAATGTACTGGAAAATCCTCAGAAGAATCTGATTTGTGGTGAGGGGAGAGACATAAAAGCTCATTTAGGAACGACATGAACATACTGTTTAGGTAGCTGTTTATCAGTAAATATCTCCGCTGAGATTAAGAAAAGCAGTAGCTTAATAAATTAAGTACTTCCTGGTATGGTTACTGTACTGGAAACTCCCCAAAAGAATCTGGATTGTTGTGAGTGAACAGAGAAAAAAGCTCATTTAGGAACTGCACTTACGAAGGGGGTAGCCAACTGTATATCAGGGAGTATCCCTTATAAGAATAAAAACATCTGGAGCTTGTTAAGGTAATTACACAGAGGAAAGGATAATGTACTGGGAACTCCTCAGAAGAATCTGATTTGTGGTGAGGGGAGAGACATAAAAGCTCATTTGGGAACGACATGAACATGCTGCGTCGGTAGCTGTTTCTCAGTAAATATCTCCCCTGAGATTAAGAAAAGAAGTAGCTTAATAAATTAAGTACTTCCTGGTATGGTTACTGAACTGGTAACTCCCCAAAAGAATCTGGATTGTGGTGAGGGAACAGAGAAAAAAGCTCATTTTGGACCTTCACTTACGAAGGGAGTAGGCAGCTGTATATCAGGGAGTAAACCTTCTCAGAATAAAAACAGCTGGAGCTTGTTAAGGTAATTACACAGGGGAAAGGATAATGTACTGGGAACTCCTCAGAAGAATCTGATTTGTGGTGAGGGGAGAGAGATCAAAGCTCATTTAGGAACGACATAAACATGCTGCGTAGGTAGCTGTTTATCAGTAAATACCTCCCCTGAGATTAAGAAAAGAAGTAGCTTAATAAATTAAGTACTTCCTGGTATGGTTACTGTACTGGTAACTCCCCAAAAGAATCTGGATTGTGGTGAGGGAACAGAGAAAAAAGCTCATTTAGGACCTGCACTTACGAAGGGGGTAGGCAGGTGTATATCAGGGAGTTTCCCTTCTGAGAATAAAAACAGCTGGAGCTTGTTAAGGTAATTACACAGGGGAAAGGATAATGTACTGGGAACTCAGTGATGAATCTGATTTGTGGTGAGGGGAGAGAGATAAAAGCTCATTTAGGAACGACATGAAAATGCTGCATAGGTAGCTGTTTATCAGTAAATATCTCCACTGAGATTAAGAAAAGCAGTAGCTTAATAAATTAAGTACTTCCTGGTATGGTTACTGTACTGGTAACTCCCCAAAAGAATCTGGATTGTGGTGAGGGAACAGAGAAAAAAGCTCATTTAGGACCTGCACTTACGAAGGGGGTAGGCAGCTGTATATCAGGGAGTAAACCTTCTGAGCATAAAAACAGCTGTGGCTTGTTAAGGTAATTACACAAAGGAAAGGATAATGTACTGGGAACTCCTCAGAAGAATCTGATTTGTGGTGAGCCGAGAGAGATAAAAGCTCATTTAGTAACGACATGAACATGCTGTGTAGGTAGCTGTTTATCAGTAAATATCTCCACTGAGATTAAGAAAAGCAGTAGCTTAATAAATTAAGTACTTCCTGGCATGGGTACTGTACTGGTAAATCCCCAAAAGAATCTGGATTGTGGTGAGGGAACAGAGAAAAAAGCTCATTTAGGACCTGCACTTACGAAGGGGGTAGGCAGCAGTATATCAGGGAGTATCCCTTCTGAGAATAAAAGCAGCTGGCGATTGTTAACTTAATTACACAGGTGAAAGGATAATGTACTGGGAACTCCTCAGAAGAATATGATTTGTGGTGAGTGGAGAGAGATAAAAGCTCATTTATTAACGACATGAACATGCTGCGTATGTAGCTGTTTATCAGTAAATATCTCCACTGAGATTAAGAAAAGCAGTAGCTTAATAAATTAAGTACTTCCTGGTATGGTTACTGTACTGGTAACTCCCCAAAAGAATCTGGATTTTGGTGAGGGAACAGAGAAAAAAGCTCATTTAGGACCTGCACTTACGAAGGGGGTAGGCAGCTGTATATCAGGGAGTATCCCTGCTGAGAATAAAAACAGCTATAGCTTGTTAAGGTAATTACACAAGGGAAAGGATAATGTACTGGGAACTCCTCAGAAGAATCTGATTTGTGGTGAGGCGAGAGAGATAAAAGCTCATTTAGGAACGACATGAACATGCTGCGTAGGTAGCTGTTTATCAGTAAATATCTCCACTGAGATTAAGAAAAGCAGTAGCTTAATAAATTAAGTAATTCCTGGTATGGTTACTGTACTGGTAACTCCCCAAAAGAATCTGGATTGTGGTGAGGGAACAGAGAAAAAAGCTCATTTAGGACCTGCACTTACGAAGGGGGTAGGCAGCTGTATATCAGGGAGTAAACCTTCTGAAAATAAAAACAGCTGGAGCTTGTTAAGTTAATTACACAGGGGAAAGGATAATGTACTGGGAACTCCGAAGAAGAATCTGATTTGTGGTGAGGGCAGAAAGATAAAAGCTCATTTAGGAACGACATGAACATGCTGCGTAGGTAGCTGTTTATCAGTAAATATCTCCACTGAGATTAAGAAAAGCAGTATCTTAATAAATTAAGTAATTCCTGGTATGGTTACGGTACTGGTAACTCCCCAAATGATTCTGGATTGTGGTGAGGGAACAGAGAAAAAGCTCATATAGGACCTGCACTTACGAAGGGGGTAGGCAGCTGTATATCAGGGAGTAAACCTTCTGAGAATAAAAACAGCTGGAGCTTGTTAAGGTAATAACACAGGGGAAAGGATAATGTACTGGGAACTCCTCAGAAGAATCTGATTTGTGGTGAGGGGAGAGAGATAAAAGCTCATTTAGGAACGACATGAACATGCTGCGTAGCTAGCTGTTTATCAGTAAATATCCCCACTGAGATTAAGAAAAGCAGTAGCTTAATAAATTAAGTACTTCCTGGCATGGTTACTGTACTGGTAAATCCCCAAAAGAATCTGGATTGTGGTGAGGGAACAGAGAAAAAAGCTCACTTAGGACCAGCACTTACGAAGGGGGTAGGCAGCTGTATATCAGGGAGTATCCCTTCTGAGAATAAAAGCAGCTGGCGCTTGTTAAGGTAATTACACAGGGGAAAGGATAATGTACTGGGAACTCCTCAGAAGAATCTGATTTGTGGTGAGTGGAGAGAGATAAAAGCTCATTTAGGAACGACATGAACATGCTGTGTATGTAGCTGTTTATCAGTAAATATCTCCACTGAGATTAAGAAAAGCAGTAGCTTAATAAATTAAGTACTTCCTGGTATGGTTACTGTACTGGTAACTCCCCAAAAGAATCTGGATTTTGGTGAGGGAACAGAGAAAAAAGCTCATTTAGGACCTGCACTTACGAAGGGGGTAGGCAGCTGTATATCAGGGAGTATCCCTCCTGAGAATAAAAACAGCTATAGCTTGTTAAGGTCATTACACAGGGGAAAGGATAATGTACTGCGAACTCCTCAGAAGAATCTGATTTGTGGTGAGGGGAGAGAGATAAAAGCTCATTTAGGAACGACATGAACATGCTGCATAGGTAGCTGTTTATCAGTAAATATCTCCACTGAGATTAAGAAAAGCAGTAGCTTAATAAAATAAGTACTTCCTGGTATGGTTACTGTACTGGTAACTCCCCAAAAGAATCTGGATTGTGGTGAGGGAACAGAGAAAAAAGCTCATTTAGGACCTGCACTTACGAAGGGGGTAGGCAGCTGTGTATCAGAGAGTAAACCTTCTGAAAATAAAAACAGCTGGAGCTTGTTAAGGTAATTACACAGGGGAAAGCATAATGTACTGGGTACTCTTCAGAAGCATCTGATATGTGGTGAGGGGAGAGAGATAAAAGCTCATTTAGGAACGACATGAACATGCTGCGTAGGTAGCTGTTTATCAGTAAATATCTCCACTGAGATTAAGAAAAGCAGTATCTTAATAAATTAAGTAATTCCTGGTATGGTTACTGTACTGGTAACTCCCCAAAAGAATCTGGATTGTGGTGAGGGAACAGAGAAAAAAGCTCATTAAAACCTGCACTTACGAAGGGGGTAGGCAGCTGTATATCAGGGAGTAAACCTTCTGAGAATAAAAACAGCTGGAGCTTGTTAAGTTAATTACACAGGGGAAAGGATAATGTACTGGGAACTCCGAAGAAGAATCTGATTTGTGGTGAGGGCAGAAAGATAAAAGCTCATTTAGGAACGACATGAACATGCTGCGTAGGTAGCTGTTTATCAGTAAATATCCCCACTGATATTAAGAAAAGCAGTAGCTTAATAAATTAAGTACTTCCTGGTATGGTTACTGTACTGGTAACTCCCCAAAAGAATCTGGTTTGTGGTGAGGGAAAAGAGAAAAAAGCTCATTTAGGACCTGCACTTACGAAGGGTGTAGGCAGCTGTATATCAGGGAGTATCCCTTCTGAGAATAAAAACAGCTGGAGCTTGTTAAGGTAATTACACAGGGGAAAGGATAATGTACTTTGAACTCCTCAGAAGAATCTGATTTGTGGTGAGGGGAGAGAGATAAAAGCTCATTTAGGAACGACATGAATATGCTGCTTAGGTAGCTGTTTGTCAGTAAATATCTCCACTGACATTAAGAAAAGCAGTAGCTTAATAAATTAAGAACTTCCTGGTATGGTTACTGTACTGGTAACTCCCCAAAAGACTCTGGATTGTTGTGAGGGAACAGAAAAAAAAGCTCATATTGGACCTGCACTTACGAAGGGTGTAGGCAGCTGTATATCAGGGAGTATCCCTTCTGAGTATAAAAACAGCTGGAACTTGTTAATTTAATTACACAGGGGAAAGGATAATGTACTGGGAACTCCTCAGAACAATCTGATTTGTGGTGAGGGGAGAGAGATAAAAGCTCATTTAAGAACGACATGAACATGCTGCGTAGGTAGCTGTTTATCAGTAAATATCTCCACTGACATTAAGGAAAGCAGTACCTTAATAAATTAAGTACTTCCTCGTATGGTTACTGTACTGGTAACTCCCCAAACGAATCTGCATTGTGGTGAGGGAACAGAGAAAAAAGCTCATTTAGGACCTGCACTTACGAAGGGGGTAGGCAGCTGTATGTCAGGGCGTATCCCTTCTGAGAATAAAAACAGCTGGAGCTTGTTAAGGTAATTACACAGGGGAAAGGATAATGTACTGGGAACTCCTCAGAAGAATCTGATTTTTGGTGAGGGGAGAGAGATAAAACCTCATTTAGGAACGACGTGAACATGCTGCATAGGTAGCTGTTTATCAGTTAATATCTCCACTGAGATTAAGAAAAGCAGTATCTTAATAAATTAAGTACTTCCTGGTATGGTTACTGTACTGGTAACTCCCCAAAAGAATCTGGATTGTGGTGAGGGAACAGAGAAAAAAGGTCATTTAGGAACTACACTTTCGAAGGGGGTAGGCAGCTGTATATCAGGGAGTATCCATTCTGAGAATAAAAACAGCTGGAGCTCATTTTGGACCTGCACTTACGAAGGGCTTAGGCAGCTGTATATCAGGGAGTATCCCTTCTGAGAATAAAAACAGGTGGAGCTTGTTAAGGTAATTACACAGGGGAAAGGATAATGTACAGGGAAATCCTCAGAAGAATCTGATTTGTGGTGAGGGGAGAGAGATAAAAGCTCATTTAGGAACGATATGAAAGTGCTGCATAGGTAGCAGTTTATCAGTAAATATCTCCACTGAGATTAAGAAAAGCAGTAGCTTAATAAATTAAGTACATCCTGGTGTGGTTACAGTACTGGTAACTAACCAAAAGGATCTGGATTGTGGTGAGCGAAGAGAGAAAAAACCTCATTAAGGACCTGCACTTACGAAGGGTGTAGGCAGCTGTATATCAGGGAGTATCCCTTCTGAGTATTAACACAGCTGGAGCTTGTTAAGGTAATTACACAGGGGAAACGATAATGTACTGGGAACTCCTCAAAAGAATCTGATTTGTGGTGAGGGGAGAGAGATAAAAGCCCATTTAGGAACGACATGAACATGCTGCATAGGTAGCTGTTTATCAGTAAATATATCCACTGAGATTAAGAAAAGAAGTAGCTTAATAAATTAAGTACTTCCTGGTATCGTTACTGTACTGGTCACTCCCCAATAGAATCTGGATTGTGGTGAGGGAACAGAGAAAAAAGCTCATTTTGGACCTGCACTTACGAAGGGGGTAGGCAGCTGTATATCAGGGAGTATCCCTTCTGAGAATAAAAACAGCTGGAGCTTGTTAAGGTAATTACACAGGGGAAAGGATAATGTACTTTGAACTCCTCAGAAGAATCTGATTTGTCGTGAGGGGAGAGAGATAAAAGCTCATTTAGGAACGACATGAACATACTGCTTAGGTAGCTGTTTGTCAGTAAATATCTCCACTGACATTAAGAAAAGCAGTAGCTTAATAAATTAAGAACTTCCTGGTATGGTTACTGTACTGGTAACTCCCCAAAAGAATCTGGATTGTGGTGAGGGAACAGAGAAAAAAGCTCATATTGGACCTGCACTTACGAAGGGGGTAGGCAGCTGTATATCAGGGAGTATCCCTTCTGAGAATAAAAACAGCTGGAGCTTGTTAAGGTAATTACACAGTGGAAAGGATAATGTACTGCGAACTCCTCAGAACAATCTGATTTGTGGTGAGGGGAGAGAGATAAAAGCTCATTTAAGAACGATATGAACATGCTGCGTAGGTAGCTGTTTATCAGTAAATATCTCCACTGAGATTAAGAAAAGCAGTAGCTTAATAAATTAAGTACTTCCTGGTATGGTTACTGTACTGGTAACTCCCCAAAGGAATCTGTTTTGTGGTGAGGGAACAGAGAAAAAAGGTCATTTAGGACGTGCACTTACGAAGGTGGTAGGCAGCTGTATATCAGGGAGTATCCCTTCTGAGAATAAAAACAGCTGGAGCTTGTTAATGTAATTACACAGGGGAAAGGATAATGTACTGGGAACTCCTCAGAAGAATCTGATTTGTGCTGAGGGGAGAGAGATAAAAGCTCATTTAGGAACGACATGAAAATTCTGCATAGGTAGCTGTGTGTCAGTAAATATCTCCACTGAGATTAAGAAAAGCAGTAATTTAATAAATTAAGTACTTCCTCGTTTGGTTACTGTACTAGTAACTCCCCAAAAGAATCTGAATTGTGGTGAGGGAACAGAGAAAAAAGCTCATTTAGGACCTGCACTTACGAAGGGGGTAGGCAGCTGTATATCAGGGAGGATCCCTTCTGAGAATAAAAACAGCTGGAGCTTGTTAAGGTAATTACACAGGGGAAAGGATAATATACTAGGAACTCCTCAAAAGAATCTGATTTGTGGTGAGGGGAGAGAGATAAAAGCTCATTTATGAACGACATGAACATGCTGCATAGGTAGCTGTTCATCAGTAAATATCTCCACTGATATTAAGAGAAGCAGTAGCTTATTAAATTAAGTACTTCCTGGTGTGGTTACTGTACTGGTAACTCCCCAAAAGAATCTGGATTGTGGTGAGGGAACAGAGAAAAAAGCTCATTTAGGACCTGCACTTACAAAGGGGGTAGGCAGCTGTATATCAGGGAATATCCCTTCTTAGAATAAAAACAGCTGGAGCTTGTTAAGGTAATTACACAGGGGAAAGGATAACGTACTGGGAACGCCTCAGAAGAATCTGATTTGTGGTGAGGGGAGAGAGATAAAAGCTCATTTAGGAACGACATTTACATGCTGCGTAGGAAGCTGTTTATCAGTAAATATCTCCCCTGAGATGAAGAAAAGCAGTAGCTTAATTAATTAAGTTCTTCCTGGTATGGTTACTGTACTGGTAACTCCCCAAAAGAATCTGGATTGTGGTGAGGGAACAGAGAAAAAAGCTCATTTAGGACCTGCACTTACGAAGGGAGTAGTCAGCTGTGTATCAGGGAGTAAACCTTCTGAGAATCAAAACAGTTGGAGCTTGTTAAGGTAATTACACAGGGGAAAGGATAATGTACTGGGAACTCCTCAGAAGAATCTGATTTGTGGTGAGGGGAGAGAGATAAAAGCTCATTTAGGAACGACATGAACATGCTGCGTAGGAAGCTGTTTATCAGTAAATATCTCCCCTGAGATGAAGAAAAGCAGTAGCTTAATAAATTAAGTTTTTCCTGGTATGGTTACTGTACTGGTAACTCCCCAAAAGAATCTGGATTGTGGTGAGGGAACAGAGAAAAAAGCTCATTTAGGACCTGCACTTACGAAGGGAGTAGTCAGCTGTGTATCAGGGAGTAAACCTTCTGAGAATCAAAACAGTTGGAGCTTGTTAAGGTAATTACACAGGGGAAAGGATAATGTACTGGGAACTCCTCAGAAGAATCTGATTTGCGGTGAGGGGAGAGAGAGAAAAGCTCATTTAGGAACGACATGAAAATGCTGGGTAGGTAGCTGTTTATCAGTAAATATCTCCACTGAGATTAAGAAAAGCAGTAGCTTAATAAATTAAGTACTTCCTGGTATGGTTACTGTACTGGTAACTCCCCAAAAGAATCTGGATTGTGGTGAGGGAACAGAGAAAAAAGCTCATTTAGGACGTGGACTTACGAAGGCGTTAGGCAGCTGAATATCAGGGAGTATCCCTTCTGAGAATAAAAACAGCTGGAGCTTGTTAAGGTAATTACACAGGGGAAAGGATAATGTACTGGGAACTCCTCAGAAGAATCTGATTTGCGGTGAGGGGAGAGAGATAAAAGCTCATTTAGGAACGATATGAACATGCTGCATAGGTAGCTGTTTATCAGTAAATATTTCCACTGAGATTAAGAAAAGCAGTAGCTTAATAAATTAAGTACTTCCTGGTGTGGTTACTGTACTGGTAACTCCCCAAAAGAATCTGGATTGTGCTGAGCGAACAGAGAAAAAAGCTCATTTAGGACCTGCACTTACGAAGGGGGTAGGCAGCTGTATATCAGGGAGTAAACCTGCTGAGAAAAAAAACAGCTGGAGCATGTTAAGGTAATTACACAGGGGAAAGGATAATGTACTGGGAACTCCTCAGAAGAATCTGATTTGTGGTGAGGGGAGTGAGATAAAAGCTCATTTAGGAACGACATGAACATACTGCGTAGGTAGCTGTTTATCAGTAAATATCTCCACTGAGATTAAGAAAAGCAGTAGCTTAATAAATTAAGTACTTCCTGGTATGGTTACTGTACTGGTAACTCCCCATATGAATCTGGATTGTGGTGAGGGAAGAGAGAAAAAAGCTCATTTAGGACCTGCACTTACGAAGGGGGTAGGCCGCTGTATATCAGGGAGTATCCTTTCTGAGAATAAAAACAGCTGGAGCTTGTTAAGGTAATTACACAGGGGAAAGGATAATGTACTGGGAACTCCTCAGAAGAATCTGATTTGTGGTGAGGGGAGAGAGATAAAAGCTCATTTAGGAACGACATGAAAATGCTGGGTAGGAAGCTGTTTATCAGTAAATATCTCCACTGAGATTAAGAAAAGCAGTAGCTTAATAAATTAAGTACTTCCTGGTATGGTTACTGTACTGGTAACTCCCCAAAAGAATCTGGATTGTGGTGAGGGAACAGAGAAAAAAGCTCATTTAGGACGTGGACTTACGAAAGGGGTAGGCAGCTGTATATCAGGGAGTATCCCTTCTGAGAATAAAAACAGCTGGAGCTTGTTAAGGTAATTACACAGGGGAAAGGATAATGTACTGGGAACTCCTCAGAAGAATCTGATTTACGGTGAGGGGAGAGAGATAAAAGCTCATTTAGGAACGACATGAAAATTCTGCGTAGGTAGCTATTTATCAGTAAATATCTCCACTGAGATTAAGAAAAGCAGTAGCTTAATAAATTAAGTACTTCCTGGTGTGGTTACTGTACTGGTAACTCCCCAAAAGAATCTGGATTGTGGTGAGGGAACAGAGAAAAAAGCTCATTTAGGACCTGCACTTACGAAGGGGGTAGGCAGCTGTATATCAGGGAGTAAACCTTCTGAGAAAAAAAACAGCTGGAGCTTGTTAAGGTAATTACACAGGGGAAAGGATAGTGTACTGGGAACTCTCCAGAAGAATCTGATTTGTGGTGAGGTGAGAGAGATAAAAGCTCATTTAGGAACGACATGAACGTGCTGCATAGGTAGCTGTTTATCAGTAAATATCTCCACTGAGATTAAGAAAAGCAGTAGCTTAATAAATTAAGTACTTCCTGATATGGTTACTGTACTGGGAACTGCCCAAAAAGAATCTGGATTGTGGTGAGGGAACAGAGAAAAAAGCTCATTTAGGAACTACGCTTACGAAGGGGGTAGGCAGCTGTATATCAGGGAGTAAACATTCTGAGAATAAAAACAGCTGGAGCTTGTTAAGGTAATTACACAGGGGAAAGGATAATGTACTGGGAACTCCTCAGAAGAATCTGATTACCGGTGAGGGGAGAGAGATAAAAGCTCATTTAGGAACGACATGAAAATGCTGCATAGGTAGCAGATTATCAGTAAATATCTCCACTGAGATTAAGAAAAGCAGTAGCTTAATAAATTAAGTACTTCCTGATATGGTTACTGTACTGGGAACTGCCCAAAAAGAATCTGGATTTTGGTGAGGGAACAGAGAAAAAAGCTCATTTAGGACCTGAACTTACGAAGGGGGTAGGCAGCTGTATATCAGGGAGTAAACCTTCTGAGAATAAAAACAGCTGGAGCTTGTTAAGGTAATTACACAGGGGAAAGGATAATGTACTGGGAACTCCTCAGAAGAATCTGATTTGTGGTGAGGGAGAGAGATAAAAGCTCATTAAATTGCTGCATAGGTAGCTGTTTATCAGTAAATACCTCCACTGAGTTTAAGAAAAGCAGTAGCTTAATAAATTAAGTAATTCCTGGTATGGTTACTGTACTGGTAACTCCCCAAAAGAATCTGGATTGTGGTGAGGGAACAGAGAAAAAAGCTCATTTAGGACCTGCACTTACGAAGGGGATAGGCATCTGTATATCAGGGAGTAAACCTTCTGAGAATAAAAACAGCTGGAGCTTGTTAAGGTAATTACACAGGGGAAAGGATAATGTACTGGGAACTCCTCAGAAGAATCTGATTTGTGGTGAGGGGAGAGAGATAAAAGCTCATTTAGGAACGACTTGAAAATGCTGCGTAGGTAGCTAGTTATCAGTAAATATCTCCACTGAGATTAAGAAGAGCAGTAGCTTAATAAATTAAGTACTTCCGGGTGTGGTTACTGTACTGGTAACTCCCCCAAAGAATCTGGATTGTGGTGAGGGAACAGAGAAAAAAGCTCATTTAGGACCTGCACTTACGAAAGGGGTAGGCAGCTGTATATCAGGGAGTATCCCTTCTGAGAATAAAAACAGCTGGAGCTTGTTAAGGTAATTACACAGGGGAAAGGATAATGTACTGGGAACTCCTCAGAAGAATCTGATTTGTGGTGAGGGGAGAGAGATAAAAGCTCATATAGGAACGACATGAACATGCTGCGTAGGTAGCTGTTTATCAGTAAATATTTCCACTGAGATTAAGAAAAGCAGTAGCTTAATAAATTAAGTATTTCCTGGTGTGGTTACTGTACTGGTAACTCCCAAAAAGAATCTGGATTGTGGTGAGGGAACAGTGAAAAAAGCTCATTTTGGACCCGCACTTACGAAGGGGGTAGGCAGCTGTATATCAGGGAGTAAACCTTCTGAGAAAAAAAACAGCTGGAGATTGCTTAGATAATTCCACAGGGGAAAGGATAATGTACTGGGAACTCCTCAGAAGAATCTGATTTGTGGTGAGGGGAGAGAGATAAAAGCTCATTTTGGACCGACATGAACATGCTGCGTAGGTAGCGGTTTATCAGTAAATATCTCCACTGAGAAAAGAAAAGCAGTAGCTTAATAAATTAAGTACTTCCTGGTATGGTTACTGTACTGGTAACTCCCCAAAAGAATCTGGATTGTGGTGAGGGAACAGAGAAAAAAGCTCATTTAGGACCTGCACTTACGAAGGGGGTAGGCAGCTGTATATCAGGGAGTAAACCTTCTGAGAATCAAAACAGTTGGAGCTTGTTAAGGTAATTACACAGGGGAAAGGATAATGTACTGGGAACTCCTCAGAAGAATCTGATTTGCGGTGAGGGGAGAGAGAGAAAAGCTCATTTAGGAACGACATGAAAATGCTGGGTAGGTAGCTGTTTATCAGTAAATATCTCCACTGAGATTAAGAAAAGCAGTAGCTTAATAAATTAAGTACTTCCTGGTATGGTTACTGTACTGGTAACTCCCCAAAAGAATCTGGATTGTGGTGAGGGAACAGAGAAAAAAGCTCATTTAGGACGTGGACTTACGAAGGCGTTAGGCAGCTGAATATCAGGGAGTATCCCTTCTGAGAATAAAAACAGCTGGAGCTTGTTAAGGTAATTACACAGGGGAAAGGATAATGTACTGGGAACTCCTCAGAAGAATCTGATTTGCGGTGAGGGGAGAGAGATAAAAGCTCATTTAGGAACGATATGAACATGCTGCATAGGTAGCTGTTTATCAGTAAATATTTCCACTGAGATTAAGAAAAGCAGTAGCTTAATAAATTAAGTACTTCCTGGTGTGGTTACTGTACTGGTAACTCCCCAAAAGAATCTGGATTGTGCTGAGCGAACAGAGAAAAAAGCTCATTTAGGACCTGCACTTACGAAGGGGGTAGGCAGCTGTATATCAGGGAGTAAACCTGCTGAGAAAAAAAACAGCTGGAGCATGTTAAGGTAATTACACAGGGGAAAGGATAATGTACTGGGAACTCCTCAGAAGAATCTGATTTGTGGTGAGGGGAGTGAGATAAAAGCTCATTTAGGAACGACATGAACATACTGCGTAGGTAGCTGTTTATCAGTAAATATCTCCACTGAGATTAAGAAAAGCAGTAGCTTAATAAATTAAGTACTTCCTGGTATGGTTACTGTACTGGTAACTCCCCATATGAATCTGGATTGTGGTGAGGGAAGAGAGAAAAAAGCTCATTTAGGACCTGCACTTACGAAGGGGGTAGGCCGCTGTATATCAGGGAGTATCCTTTCTGAGAATAAAAACAGCTGGAGCTTGTTAAGGTAATTACACAGGGGAAAGGATAATGTACTGGGAACTCCTCAGAAGAATCTGATTTGTGGTGAGGGGAGAGAGATAAAAGCTCATTTAGGAACGACATGAAAATGCTGGGTAGGAAGCTGTTTATCAGTAAATATCTCCACTGAGATTAAGAAAAGCAGTAGCTTAATAAATTAAGTACTTCCTGGTATGGTTACTGTACTGGTAACTCCCCAAAAGAATCTGGATTGTGGTGAGGGAACAGAGAAAAAAGCTCATTTAGGACGTGGACTTACGAAAGGGGTAGGCAGCTGTATATCAGGGAGTATCCCTTCTGAGAATAAAAACAGCTGGAGCTTGTTAAGGTAATTACACAGGGGAAAGGATAATGTACTGGGAACTCCTCAGAAGAATCTGATTTACGGTGAGGGGAGAGAGATAAAAGCTCATTTAGGAACGACATGAAAATTCTGCGTAGGTAGCTATTTATCAGTAAATATCTCCACTGAGATTAAGAAAAGCAGTAGCTTAATAAATTAAGTACTTCCTGGTGTGGTTACTGTACTGGTAACTCCCCAAAAGAATCTGGATTGTGGTGAGGGAACAGAGAAAAAAGCTCATTTAGGACCTGCACTTACGAAGGGGGTAGGCAGCTGTATATCAGGGAGTAAACCTTCTGAGAAAAAAAACAGCTGGAGCTTGTTAAGGTAATTACACAGGGGAAAGGATAGTGTACTGGGAACTCTCCAGAAGAATCTGATTTGTGGTGAGGTGAGAGAGATAAAAGCTCATTTAGGAACGACATGAACGTGCTGCATAGGTAGCTGTTTATCAGTAAATATCTCCACTGAGATTAAGAAAAGCAGTAGCTTAATAAATTAAGTACTTCCTGATATGGTTACTGTACTGGGAACTGCCCAAAAAGAATCTGGATTGTGGTGAGGGAACAGAGAAAAAAGCTCATTTAGGAACTACGCTTACGAAGGGGGTAGGCAGCTGTATATCAGGGAGTAAACATTCTGAGAATAAAAACAGCTGGAGCTTGTTAAGGTAATTACACAGGGGAAAGGATAATGTACTGGGAACTCCTCAGAAGAATCTGATTACCGGTGAGGGGAGAGAGATAAAAGCTCATTTAGGAACGACATGAAAATGCTGCATAGGTAGCAGATTATCAGTAAATATCTCCACTGAGATTAAGAAAAGCAGTAGCTTAATAAATTAAGTACTTCCTGATATGGTTACTGTACTGGGAACTGCCCAAAAAGAATCTGGATTTTGGTGAGGGAACAGAGAAAAAAGCTCATTTAGGACCTGAACTTACGAAGGGGGTAGGCAGCTGTATATCAGGGAGTAAACCTTCTGAGAATAAAAACAGCTGGAGCTTGTTAAGGTAATTACACAGGGGAAAGGATAATGTACTGGGAACTCCTCAGAAGAATCTGATTTGTGGTGAGGGAGAGAGATAAAAGCTCATTAAATTGCTGCATAGGTAGCTGTTTATCAGTAAATACCTCCACTGAGTTTAAGAAAAGCAGTAGCTTAATAAATTAAGTAATTCCTGGTATGGTTACTGTACTGGTAACTCCCCAAAAGAATCTGGATTGTGGTGAGGGAACAGAGAAAAAAGCTCATTTAGGACCTGCACTTACGAAGGGGATAGGCATCTGTATATCAGGGAGTAAACCTTCTGAGAATAAAAACAGCTGGAGCTTGTTAAGGTAATTACACAGGGGAAAGGATAATGTACTGGGAACTCCTCAGAAGAATCTGATTTGTGGTGAGGGGAGAGAGATAAAAGCTCATTTAGGAACGACTTGAAAATGCTGCGTAGGTAGCTAGTTATCAGTAAATATCTCCACTGAGATTAAGAAGAGCAGTAGCTTAATAAATTAAGTACTTCCGGGTGTGGTTACTGTACTGGTAACTCCCCCAAAGAATCTGGATTGTGGTGAGGGAACAGAGAAAAAAGCTCATTTAGGACCTGCACTTACGAAAGGGGTAGGCAGCTGTATATCAGGGAGTATCCCTTCTGAGAATAAAAACAGCTGGAGCTTGTTAAGGTAATTACACAGGGGAAAGGATAATGTACTGGGAACTCCTCAGAAGAATCTGATTTGTGGTGAGGGGAGAGAGATAAAAGCTCATATAGGAACGACATGAACATGCTGCGTAGGTAGCTGTTTATCAGTAAATATTTCCACTGAGATTAAGAAAAGCAGTAGCTTAATAAATTAAGTATTTCCTGGTGTGGTTACTGTACTGGTAACTCCCAAAAAGAATCTGGATTGTGGTGAGGGAACAGTGAAAAAAGCTCATTTTGGACCCGCACTTACGAAGGGGGTAGGCAGCTGTATATCAGGGAGTAAACCTTCTGAGAAAAAAAACAGCTGGAGATTGCTTAGATAATTCCACAGGGGAAAGGATAATGTACTGGGAACTCCTCAGAAGAATCTGATTTGTGGTGAGGGGAGAGAGATAAAAGCTCATTTTGGACCGACATGAACATGCTGCGTAGGTAGCGGTTTATCAGTAAATATCTCCACTGAGAAAAGAAAAGCAGTAGCTTAATAAATTAAGTACTTCCTGGTATGGTTACTGTACTGGTAACTCCCCAAAAGAATCTGGATTGTGGTGAGGGAACAGAGAAAAAAGCTCATTTAGGACCTGCACTTACGAAGGGGGTAGGCAGCTGTATATCAGGTAGTAAACCTTCTGAGAATAAAAACACCTGGAGCTTGTTAAGGTAATTACACAGGGGACAGGATAATGTACTGGGAAGTCCTCAGAAGAATCTGATTTGTGGTGATGGGAGAGAGATAAACGCTCATTTATTAAGGACATGAACATGCTGCATAGGTAGCTGTTTATCAGTAAATATCTCCACTGAGATTAAGAAAAACAGTAGCTTAATAAATTAAGTACTTCCTGGTATGGTTACTGTAGTGGTATCTCCCCAAAAGAATATGGATTGTGGTGAGGCAACAGAGAAATAAGCTCATTTAGGACCTGCACTTACGCAGGGGGTAGGCAGCTGTATATCGGGGAGTATCCCTTCTGAGAATAAAAACAGCTGGAGCATGTTGAGGTAATTACACAGGGGAAAGGATAATGTACTGGGAACTCTCCAGAAGAATCTGATTTGTGGTGAGGTGAGAGTGATAAAAGCTCATTTAGGAACGACATGAACATGCTGCATAGGTAGCTGTTTATCAGTAAATATCTCCACTGAGATTAAGAAAAGCAGTAGCTTAATAAGTTAAGTACTTCCTGGTATGGTTACTGTACTGGTAACTCCCCAAAAGAATCTGGATTGTGGTGAGGGAACAGAGAAAATAGCTCATTTAGGACGTGCACTTACGTAGGGGGTAGGCAGCTGTATATCAGGGAGTATCCCTTCTGAGAATAAAAACAGCTAGAGCTTGTTAACGTAATTACTCAGGGGAAAGGATAATGTACTGGGAGCTCCTCAGAAGAATCTGATTTGTGGTGAGGGGAGAGAGATAAAAGCTCATTTAGGAACGACATGAAAATGCTGCATAGATAGCTGCTTATCAGTAAATATCTCCACTGAGATTAAGAAAAGCAGTAGCTTAATAAATTAAGTACTTCCTGATATGGTTACTGTACTGGTAACTGCCCAAAAAGAATCTGGATTGTGGTGAGGGAACAGAGAAAAAAGCTCATTTAGGACCTGAACTTACGAAGGGGGTTGGCAGCTGTATATCAGGGAGTAAACCTTCTGAGAATAAAAACAGCTGGAGCTTGTTTAGGTAATTACACAGGGGAAAGGATAATGTACTGGGAACTCCTCAGAAGAATCTGATTTGTGGTGAGGGGAGAGAGATAAAAGCTCATTTAGAAACGACATGAACATGCTGCGTAGGTAGATCTTTATCAGTAAATATCTCCACTGAGATTAAGAAAAGCAGTAGGTTAATAAATTAAGTACTTCCTGGTGTTGTTACTGTACTCATAACTCCCCAAAAGAGTCTGGATTGTGGTGAGGGAACAGAGAAAAAAGCTCATTTAGGACCTGCACTTACGAAGGGGGTAGGCAGCTGTATATCAGGGAGTAAACCTTCTGAGAATAAAAAAAGCTGGAGCTTGTTAAGGTAATTACACAGGGGAAAGGATAATATACTGGGAAGTGCTCAGAAGAATCTGATTTGTGGTGATGGGAGAGAGATAAACGCTCATTTATTAAGGACATGAACATGCAGCATAGGTAGCTGTTTATCAGTAAATATCTCCACTGAGATTAAGAAAATCAGTAGCTTAATAAATTAAGTACTTCCTGGTATCGTTACTGTAGTGGTATCTCCCCAAAAGAATATTGATTGTGCTGAGGCAACAGAGAAATAAGCTCATTTAGGACCTGCACTTACGAAGGGGGTAGGCAGCTGTATATCGGGGAGTATCCCTTCTGAGAATTAAAACAGCTGGAGAATGTTAAGGTAATTACACAGGGGAAAGGATAATGTACTGGGAACTCTCCAGAAGAATCTGATTTGTGGTGAGGTGAGAGTGATAAAAGCTCATTTAGGAACGACATGAACATGCTGCATAGGTAGCTGTTTATCAGTAAATATCTCCACTGAGATTAAGAAAAGCAGTAGCTTAATGAGTTAAGTACTTCCTGGTAAGGTTACTGTACTGGTAACTCCGCAAAAGAATCGGGATTGTGGTGAGGGAACAGAGAAAAAAGCTCATTTAGGACGTGCACTTACGAAGGGGGTAGGCAGCTGTATATCAGGGAGTATCCCTTCTGAGAATAAAAACAGCTAGAGCTTGTTAAGGTAATTACTCAGGGGAAAGGATAATGTACTGGGAACTCCTCAGAAGAATCTGATTTGTGGTGAGGGGAGAGAGATAAAAGCTCATTTAGGAACGACATGAAAATGCTGCATAGGTAGCTGCTTATCAGTAAATATCTCCACTGAGATTAAGAAAAGCAGTAGCTTAATAAATTAAGTACTTCCTGCTATGGTTACTGTACTGGTAACTGCCCAAAAAGAATCTGGATTGTGGTGAGGGAACAGAGAAAAAAGCTCATTTAGGACCTGAACTTACGAAGGGGGTTGGCAGCTGTATATCAGGGAGTAAAACTTCTGAGAATAAAAACAGCTGGAGCTTGTTTAGGTAATTACACAGGGGAAAGGATAATGTACTGGGAACTCCTCAGATGAATCTGATTTGTGGTGAGGGGAGAGAGATAAAAGCTCATTTAGAAACGACATGAACATGCTGCGTAGGTAGATCTTTATCAGTAAATATCTCCACTGAGATTAAGAAAAGCAGTAGCTTAATAATTTAAGTACTTCCTGGTATGGTTATTGTACTGGTAACTCCCAAAAAGAATCTGGATTGTGGTGAGGGAACAGAGAAAAAAGCTCATTTAGGACCTGCACTTACGAAGGGGTAGGCAGCTGTATATCAGGGTGTATCCCTTCTGAGAAAAAAACAGCTGGAGCTTGTTAAGGTATTTACACAGGGAAAGGATAATGTACTGGGAACTCCTCAGAAGAATCTGATTTGTGGTGAGGGAGAGAGATAAAAGCTCATTTAGGAACGACATGAAAATGCTGCATAGGTAGCTGTTTATCAGTAAATATCTCCACTGAGATTAAGAAAAGCAGTAGCTTAATAAATTAAGTACTTCCTGGTATGGTTACTGTACTGGTAACTCCCCAAAAGAATCTGGATTGTGGTGAGGGAACAGAGAAAAAAGCTCATTTAGGACCTGCACATACTTAGGAAGGGGTAGGCAGCTGTATATCAGGGAGTAAACCTTCTGAGAATAAAAACAGCTGGAGCTTGTTAAGGTAATTACACAGGGGAAAGGATAATGTACTGGGAACTCCTCAGAAGAATCTGATTTGTGGTGAGGGAGAGAGATAAAAGCTCATTTAGGAACGACATGAACATGCTGCATAGGTAGCTGTTTATCAGTAAATATCTCCACTGAGATTAAGAAAAGCAGTAGCATAATAAATTAATTACTTCCTGGTATGGTTACTGTACTGGTAACTCCCCAAAAGAATCTGGATTGTGGTGAGGGAACAGAGAAAAAAGCTCATTTAGGACCTGCACTTACGAAGGGGGTAGGCAGCTGTATATCAGGGAGTAAACCTTCTGAGAATAAAAACAGCTGGAGCTTGTTAAGGTAATTACACAGGGGAAAGGATAATGTACTGGGAACTCCTCAGAAGAATCTGATTTGTGGTGAGGGGAGAGAGATAAAAGCTCATTTAGGAACGAAGAAATGCTGCATAGGTAGCTGTTTATCAGTAAATATCTCCACTGAGATTAAGAAAAGCAGTAGCTTAATAAATTAAGTACTTCCTGGTATGGTTACTGTACTGGTAACTCCCCAAAAGAATCTGGATGTGGTGAGGGAAAGAGAGAAAAAGCTCATTTAGGACCTGCACTTACGAAGGGGGTAGGCAGCTGTATATCAGGGAGTAAACCTTCTGAGAATAAAAACAGCTGAGCTTGTTAAGGTAATTACACAGGGGAAAGGATAATGTACTGGGAACTCCTCAGAAGAATCTGATTTGTGGTGAGGGGAGAGAGAAAAAGCTCATTTAGGAACGACATGAACATGCTGCGTAGGTAGCTGTTTATCAGTAAATATCTCCACTGAGATTAAGAAAAGCAGTAGCTTAATAAATTAAGTCTTCCTGGTATGGTTACTGTACTGGTAACTCCCCAAAAGAATCTGGATTGTGGTGAGGGAACAGAGAAAAAAGCTTGTTTAGGACCTGCACTTACGAAGGGGGTAGGCAGCTGTATATCAGGGAGTATCCGTTCTGAGAATAAAAACAGGTGGAGCTTGTTAAGGTAATTACACAGAGGAAAGGATAATGTACTGGGAACTCCTCAGAAGAATCTGATTTGTGGTGAGGGGAGAGAGATAAAAGCTCATTTAAGGAACGATATTAAAATGCTGCGTAGGTAGCTGCTTATCAGTAAATATCTCCACTGAGATTAAGAAAAGCAGTAGCTTAATAAATTAAGTACTTCCTGGTATGGTTACTGTACTGATAACTCCCCAAAAGAATCTGGATTGTGGTGAGGGAACAGAGAAAAAAGCTCATTTATGATCTGCACTTACGAAGGGGGTAGGCAGCTGTATATTAGGGAGTATCGTCCTGAGAATAAAAACAGCTGGAGCTTATTAAGGTAATTACACATGGGAAAGGATAATGTACTGGGAAATCCTCAGAAGAATCTGATTTGTGGTGAGGGGAGAGAGATAAAAGCTCATTTAGGAAAGACAGGAACATGCTGCGTAGGTGGCTGTTTATCAGTAAATATCTCCACTGAGATTAAGAAAAGCAGTAGCTTAAGAAATTAAGTACTTCCTGGAATGGTTACGGTACTGGTAACTCCCCAAAAGAATCTGGATTGTGGTGAGGGAACAGGGAAAAAAGCTCATTTAGGACCTGCACTTACGAAGGGGGTAGGCAGCTGTATATCAGGGAGTATCCCTTCTGAGAATAAAAACAGCTGGAGCTTGTTAAGGTAACTACACTGGGGAAAGGATAATGTACTGGGAACTGCTCAGAAGAATCTGATTTGTGGTGAGTGGAGAGAGACAAAAGCTCATTTAGGAACGACATGAAAATGCTGCATAGGTAGCTGTTAATCAGTAAATATCTCCACTGAGATTAAGAAAATCAGTAGCTTAATAAATTAAGTATTTCCTGGTAGGGTTACTGTACTGGTAACTCCCCAAAAGAATCTGGATTATGGTGAGCGAACAGAGAAAAAAGCTCATTTAGAACGTGCACTTACGATTAGGTAGGCAGCTGTATATCAGGGAGTATACCTTCTGAGAATAAAAACAGCTGGAGCTTGTTAAGGTAATGACACAGGGGAAAGGATAATGTACTGGGAACTCCTCCGAAGAATCTGATTTGTGGTGAGGGGAGAAAGATAAAAGCTCATTTATGACCGACATGAAAATGCTGCATAAGTAGCCTTTTATCAGTAAATATCTCCACTGAGATAAAGAAAAGCAGTAGCTTAATAAATGAAGTACTTCCTGGTATGGTTACAGTACTGGTAACTCCCCAAAAGAATCTGGATTGTGGAGAGGGAACAGAGAAAAAAGTTCATATAGGACCTGCACTTACGAGGAGAGTAGCCAGCTGTATATCAGGAAGGATCCCTTCTGAGAATAAAAACAGCTGTAGCTTGTTAAGGTAATTTCACAGGGGAAAGTATAATGTACTGGGAACTCCTCAAAAGAATCTGATTTGTGGTGAGTGGAGAGAGATAAAACCTCATTTAGGAACGACAAGAAAATGCTGTATAGGTAGCTGTTTATCAGTAAATATCTCCACTGAGATTTAGAAAAGCAGTAGCTTAATAAATTAAGTACATCCTGGTATGTTTACTGTACTGGTAACTCCCCAAAAGAATCTGGATTATGGTGAGGGAACAGGGAAAAAAGCTCATTTAGGACCTGCACTTACGAAGGGGGTAGGCAGCTGTATATCATGGAGTAAACCTTCTGAGAATAAAAACAGCTGGAGCTTGTTAATGTAATTACACAGGGGAAATGATAATGTACTGGGAACTCCTCAGAAGAATCTGATTTGTGGTGAGCGGAGAGAGATAAAAGCTCATTTAGGAACGACATGAACATACTGCATAGGTAGCTATTTATCAGTAAATATCTCCACAGAGATTAAGAAAAGCAGTAGCTTAATAAATTAAGTACTTCCTGGTATGGTTACTGTACTGGTAACTCCCCAAAAGAATCTGGATTGTGGTGAGGGAACAGAGAAAAAAGCTCATTTAGGACCTGAACGTACGAAGGGGTTAGGCAGCTGTATATCAGGGAGTATCCCTTCTGAGAATAAAAACAGCTGGAGCTTGTCAAGGTAATTACACATGGGAAAGGATAATGTACTGGGAACTGCTCAGAAGAATCTGATTTGTGGTGAGGGGAGAGAGATAAAAGCTCATTTAGGTAGGACATGAACATGCTGCGTAGGTAGCTGTTTTTCAGTAAATATCTCCACTGAGATTAAGAAAAGCAGTAGCTGAATAAATTACGTATTTCCTGGTATGGTTACTGTACTGGTAACTCCCTAAAAGAATCTGGATTGTGGAGAGGAAACAGAGAAAAAAGCTCATTTAGGACCTGCACTTACGAAGGGGTTAGGCAGCTGTATATCAGGGAGCATCCCTTCTGAGAATAAAAACAGTTGGAGCTTGTTAAGGTAATTTCACAGGGGAAAGGATAATGTACTGGGAACTCCTCAGTAGAATCTGATTTGTGGTGAGGGGAGAGAGATAAAAGCTCATTTAGGAACGACATAAAAATGCTGCATAGGTAGCTGTTTATCAGTAAATATCTCCAGTGAGATTAAGAAAAGCAGTAGCTTAATAAATTAAGTACTTCCTGGTATGGTTACTGTACTGGTAACTCCCCAAAAGAATCTGGATTCTGCTGAGGGAACAGAGAAAAAAGCTCATATAAGACCTGCACTTACGAATGGGGTAGGCAGCTGTATATCAGGGACTAATCCTTCTGAGAATAACAACAGCTGGAGCTTGTTAAGGAAATTACACAGGGGAAAGGATAATGTACTGGGAAATCCTCCGAAGAATCTGATTTGTGGTGACGTTAGAGAGATAAAAGCTCATTTAGGAACCACATGAACATTCTGCGTAGGTAGCTGTTTATCAGTAAATATCTCCACTGAGATTAAGAAAAGAAGTAGCTTAATAAATTAAGTACTTCCTGGTATGGTTACTGTACTGGTAACTCCCCAAAAGAATCTGGATTGTGGGAGGGAACAGAGAAAAAATCTCATTTAGGACATGCACTCACGAAGGGGGTAGGCAGCTGTATATTAGGGAGTATCGTCCTGAGAATAAAAACAGCTGGAGCTTGTTAAGGTAATTACACATGGGAAAGGATAATGTACTAGGAACTCCTCAGAAGAATCTGATTTGTGGTGAGGTGAGAGAGATAAAAGCTCATTTAGGAACGACATGAACATGCTGCGTAGGTGGCTGTTTATCAGTAAATATCTCCACTGAGATTAAGAAAAGCAGTAGCTTAAGAAATTAAGTACTTCCTGGTATGGTTACTGTACTGGTAACTCCCCAAAAGAATATGGATTGTGGTGAGGGATCAGAGAAAAACTCTCATTTAGGACCTGCACTTACGAAGGGGGTAGGAACCTGTATATTAGGGAGTATCGTCCTGAGAATAAAAACAGCTGGAGCTTGTTAAGGTAATTACACATGGGAAAGGATAATGTACTGGGAAATCCTCAGAAGAATCTGATTTGTGGTGAGGGGAGAGAGATAAAAGCTCATTTAGGAAAGACATGAACATGCTGCGTAGGTGGCTGTTTATCAGTAAATATCTCCACTGAGATTAAGAAAAGCAGTAGCTTAAGAAATTAAGTACTTCCTGGAATGGTTACTGTACTGGTAACTCCCCAAAAGAATCTGGATTATGGTGAGCGAACAGAGAAAAAAGCTCATTTAGAACGTGCACTTACGATTGGGTAGGCAGCTGTATATCAGGGAGTATACCTTCTGAGAATAAAAACAGCTGGAGCTTGTTAAGGTAATGACACAGGGGAAAGGATAATGTACTGGGAACTCCTCCGAAGAATCTGATTCGTGGTGAGGGGAGAAAGATAAAAGCTCATTTATGACCGACATGAAAATGCTGCATAAGTAGCTGTTTATCAGTAAATATCTCCACTGAGATAAAGAAAAGCAGTAGCTTAATAAATGAAGTACTTCCTGGTATGGTTACAGTACTGGTAACTCCCCAAAAGAATCTGGAATTTGGAGAGGGAACAGAGATAAAAGTTCATATAGGACCTGCACTTACGAGGAGAGTAGCCAGCTGTATATCAGGAAGGATCCCTTCTGAGAATAAAAACAGCTGTAGCTTGTTAAGGTAATTACACAGGGGAAAGGATAATGTACTGGGAACTCCTCAGAAGAATCTGATTTGTGGTGAGGGGAGAGAGATAAAAGCTCATTTAGGAACGACATAAAAATGCTGCATAGGTAGCTGTTTATCAGTATATATCTCCACTGAGATAAAGAAAAGCAGTAGCTTAATAAATTAAGTACTTCCTGGTATGGTGACTGTACTGGTAACTCCCCAAAAGAATCTGGATTGTGGTGAGGGAACAGAGGAAAAAGCTAATTTAGGACCTGCACTTACGAAGGGGTAGTCAGCTGTATATCAGGGAGTAAACCTTCTGAGAATAAAAACAGCTGGAGCTTGTTAAGGTAATTACACAGGGGAAAGGATAATGTACTGGGAACTCCTCAGAAGAATCTGATTTGTGTTGAGGGGAGTGAGATAAAAGCTCATTTAGGAACGACATGAACATGCTGCGTAGGTAGCTATTTATCAGTAAATATCTCCACTGAGCTTAAGAAAAGCAGTATCTGAATAAATTAAGTACTTCCTGGTATGGTTACTGTACTGGTAACTCCCCAAAAGAATCTGGATTGTCGTGAGGTACCATAGAAAAAAGCTCATGTAGGACCTGCACTTACGAAGGGGGTAGGCAGCTGTATATCAGGGAGCAAACATTCTGAGAATAAAAATAGCTGGAGCTTGTTAAGGTAATTACACAGGGGAAAGGATAATGTACTGGGAACTCCTCAGAAGAATCAGATTTGTGGTGAGGGGAGAGAGATAAAAGCTCATTTAGGAAGGACATGAACATGCTGCGTATGTAGCTGTTTATCAGTAAATATCTCCACTGAGATTAAGAAAAGCAGTAGCTTAATAAATTACGTATTTCCTGGTATGGTTACTGTACTGGTACCTCCCCAAAAGAATCTGGATTGTGGATAGGGAACAGAGAAAAAAGCTCATTTAATACCTTCACTTACGAAGGGGTTAGGCAGCTGTATATCAGCGAGTATCCCTTCTGAGAATAAAATCAGCTGGAGCTTGTTAAGGTAATTACACAGGGCAAAGGATAATGTACTGGGAACTCCTCAGAAGAATCTCATTTGTGGTGAGGGGAGAGAGATAAAAGCTCATTTAGGAACGACATAAAAATGCTGCATAGGTAGCTGTTTATCAGTAAATATCTCCAGTGAGATTAAGAAAAGCAGTAGCTTAATAAATTAAGTACTTCCTGGTATGGTTACTGTACTGGTAACTCCCCAATAGAATCTGGATTCTGCTGAGGGAACAGAGAAAAAAGCTCATGTAAGACCTGCACTTATGAATGGGGTAGACAGCTGTATATCAGGGACTAATCCTTCTGAGAATAACAACAGCTGGAGCTTGTTAAGGTAATTACATAGGGGAAAGGATAATGTACTGGGAAATCCTCCGAAGAATCTGATTTGTGGTGACGTTAGAGAGATAAAAGCTCATTTAGGAAGGACATGAACATTCTGCGTAGGTAGCTGTTTTACAGTAAATATCTCCACTGAGATTAAGAAAAGCAGTAGCTTAATAAATTAAGTACTTCCTGGTATGGTTACTGTACTGGTAACTCCCCAAAAGAATATGGATTGTGGTGAGGGATCAGAGAAAAACTCTCATTTAGGACCTGCACATACGAAGGGGGTAGGAAGCTGTATATTAGGGAGTATCGTCCTGAGAATAAAAACCTCTGGAGCTTATTAAGGTAATTACACATGGGAAAGGATAATGTACTGGGAAATCCTCAGAAGAATCTGATTTGTGGTGAGGGGAGAGAGATAAAAGCTCATTTAGGAAAGACATGAACATGCTGCGTAGGTGGCTGTTTATCAGTAAATATCTCCACTGAGATTAAGAAAAGCAGTAGCTTAAGAAATTAAGTACTTCCTGGAATGGTTACGGTACTGGTAACTCCCCAAAAGAATCTGGATTGTGGTGAGGGAACAGGGAAAAAAGCTCATTTAGGACCTGCACTTACGAAGGGGGTAGGCAGCTGTATATCAGGGAGTATCCCTTCTGAGAATAAAAACAGCTGGAGCTTGTTAAGGTAATTACACTGGGGAAAGGATAATGTACTGGGAACTCCTCAGAAGAATCTGATTTGTGGTGAGTGGAGAGAGACAAAAGCTCATTTAGGAACGACATGAAAATGCTGCATAGGTAGCTGTCAATCAGTAAATATCTCCACTGAGATTAAGAAAATCAGTAGCTTTATAAATTAAGTATTTCCTGGTAGGGTTACTGTACTGGTAACTCCCCAAAAGAATCTGGATTATGGTGAGCGAACAGAGAAAAAAGTTCATTTAGAACGTGCACTTACGAATGGGTAGGCAGCTGTATATCAGGGAGTATACCTTTTGAGAATAAAAACAGCTGGAGCTTGTTAAGGTAATGACACAGGGGAAAGGATAATGTACTGGGAACTCCTCCGAAGAATCTGATTCGTGGTGAGGGGAGAAAGATAAAAGCTCATTTATGACCGACATGAAAATGCTGCATAAGTAGCTGTTTATCAGTAAATATCTCCACTGAGATAAAGAAAAGCAGTAGCTTAATAAATGAAGTACTTCCTGGTATGGTTACAGTACTGGTAACTCCCCAAAAGAATCTGGATTGTGGAGAGGGAACAGAGATAAAAGTTCATATAGGACCTGTACTTACGAGGAGAGTAGCCAGCTGTATATCAGGAAGGATCCCTTCTGAGAATAAAAACAGCTGTAGCTTGTTAAGGTAATTTCACAGGGGAAAGTATAATGTACTGGGAACTCCTCAAAAGAATCTGATTTGTGGTGAGTGGAGAGAGATAAAAGCTCATTTAGGAACGACAAGAAAATGCTGTATAGGTAGCTGTTTATTAGTAAATATCTCCACTGAGATTTAGAAAAGCAGTAGCTTAATAAATTAAGTACATCCTGGTATGTTTACTGTACTGGTAACTCCCCAAAAGAATCTGGATTATGGTGAGGGAACAGGGAAAAAAAGCTCATTTAGGACCTGCACTTACGAAGGTGGTAGGCAGCTGTATATCATGGAGTAAACCTTCTGAGAATAAAAACAGCTGGATCTTGTTAATGTAATTACACAGGGGAAAGGATAATGTACTGGGAACTCCTCAGAAGAATCTGATTTGTGGTGAGCGGAGAGAGATAAAAGCTCATTTAGGAACGACATGAACATACTGCATAGGTAGCTCTTTATCAGTAAATATCTCCACTGAGATTAAGAAAAGCAGTAGCTTAATAAATTAAGTACTTCCTGGTATGGTTACTGTACTGGTAACTCCCCAAAAGAATCTGGATTGTGGAGAGGGAACAGAGAAAAAAGCTCATTTAGGACCTGAACTTACGAAGGGGTTAGGCAGCTGTATATCAGGGAGTATCCCTTCTGAGAATAAAAACAGCTGGAGCTTGTTAAGGTAATTACACAGGGGAAAGGATAATGTACTGGGAACTGCTCAGAAGAATCTGATTTGTGGTGAGGGGAGAGAGATATAAGCTCATTTAGGTAGGACATGAACATGCTGCGTAGGTAGCTGTTTTTCAGTAAATATCTCCACTGAGATTAAGAAAAGCAGTAGCTTAATAAATTACGTATTTCCTGGTATGGTTACTGTACTGGTAACTCCCTAAAAGAATCTGGATTGTGGAGAGGGAACAGAGAAAAAATCTCATTTAGGACATGCACTCACGAAGGGGGTAGGCAGCTGTATATTAGGGAGTATCGTCCTGAGAATAAAAACAGCTGGAGCTTGTTAAGGTAATTACACATGGGAAAGGATAATGTACTAGGAACTCCTCAGAAGAATCTGATTTGTGGTGAGGTGAGAGAGATAAAAGCTCATTTAGGAACGACATGAACATGATGCGTAGGTGGCTGTTTATCAGTAAATATCTCCACTGAGATTAAGAAAAGCAGTAGCTTAAGAAATTAAGTACTTCCTGGTATGGTTACTGTACTGGTAACTCCCCAAAAGAATATGGATTGTGGTGAGGGATCAGAGAAAAACTCTCATTTAGGACCTGCACTTACGAAGGGGGTATGAACCTGTATATTAGGGAGTATCGTCCTGAGAATAAAAACAGCTGGAGCTTGTTAAGGTAATTACACATGGGAAAGGATAATGTACTGGGAAATCCTCAGAAGAATGTGATTTGTTGTGAGGGGAGAGAGATAAAAGCTCATATAGCAACGACATGAACATGCTGCGTAGGTAGTTGTTTATCAGTAAATATCTCCACTGAGATTAAGAAAAGCAGTAACTTAATAAATTAAGTAATTCCTGGTATGGTTACTGTACTGGTAACTCCCCAAAAGTATCTGGATTGTGGTGAGGCAACAGAGAATAAAGCTCATTTAGGACCTGCACTTACGAAAGGGTTAGGCAGCTGGGTATCAGGGAGTATCCCTTCTGAGAATAAAAACAGCTGGAGCTTGTTAAGGTAATGACACAGGGGAAAGGATAATGTACTGGGAACTCCTCAGAAGAATCTGATTTGTGGTGAGGGGAGAGAGAAAAAAGCTCATTTAGGAACGACATGAACATGCTGCGTAGGTAGCTGTTTATCAGTATATATCTCCACTGAGATTAAAAAAAGCAGTAGCTTAATAAATTAAGTACTTCCTGGTATGGTTACTGTACTGGTAACTCCCCAAAAGAATGTGAATTGTGGAGAGGGAACAGAGAAAAAAGCTCATTTAGGACCTGCACTTACGAAGGGGGTAGGCAGCTGTATATCAGGGAGTAAACCTTCTGAGAATAAAAACAGCTGGAGCTTGTTAAGGTAATTACAGAGGGGAAAGGATAATGTACTGGGAACTCCTCAGAAGATTCTGATTTGTGGTGAGGGGAGAGAGATAAAAGCTCATTTAGGAACGACATGAACATGCTGCGTAGGTAGCTGTTTATCAGTAAATATCTCCACTGAGATTAAGAAAAGCAGTAGCTTAATAAATTAAATACTTCCTGGTATGGTTACTGTACTGGTACGTCCCCAAAGAATCAGGATTGTGGTAAGGGAACAGAGAAAAATGCTCATTTAGGACCTGCACTTACGAAGGATATAGGCAGCTGTATATCGGGGAGTATCCCTTCTGAGAATAAAAAGAGCTGGAGCTTGTTAAAGTAATTACACAGGGGAAAGGATAATGTACTGAGAACTCCTCAGAAGAATCTGATTTTTGGTCAGTTGAGAGAGATAAAAGCTCATTAAAGAACGACATGAAAATGCTGCCTAGGTAGCTGTTTATCAGTAAATATCTCCACTGAGATTAAGAAGAGCAGTAGCTTAATAATTTAAGTACTTCCTGGTATGGTGACTGTACAATTAACTCCCCAAAAGTATCTGGATTGTGGTGAGGGAACAGAGAAAAAAGCTTATTTAGGACCTGCTCTTAGGAAGTGGGTAGGCAGCTGCATATCAGGGAGTATCCCTTCTGAGAATAAAACAAGCTGGAGCTTGTTAAGGTAATTACACAGGGGAAAGGATAATGTACTGGGAACTCCTCAGAAGAATCAGATTTGTGGTGAGGGGAGAGAGATAAAAGCTCATTTAGGAAGGACATGAACATGCTGCGTATGTAGCTGTTTATCAGTAAATATCTCCACTGAGATTAAGAAAAGCAGTAGCTTAATAAATTACGTATTTCCTGGTATGGTTACTGTACTGGTACCTCCCCAAAAGAATCTGGATTGTGGATAGGGAACAGAGAAAAAAGCTCATTTAATACCTTCACTTACGAAGGGGTTAGGCAGCTGTATATCAGCGAGTATCCCTTCTGAGAATAAAATCAGCTGGAGCTTGTTAAGGTAATTACACAGGGCAAAGGATAATGTACTGGGAACTCCTCAGAAGAATCTCATTTGTGGTGAGGGGAGAGAGATAAAAGCTCATTTAGGAACGACATAAAAATGCTGCATAGGTAGCTGTTTATCAGTAAATATCTCCAGTGAGATTAAGAAAAGCAGTAGCTTAATAAATTAAGTACTTCCTGGTATGGTTACTGTACTGGTAACTCCCCAATAGAATCTGGATTCTGCTGAGGGAACAGAGAAAAAAGCTCATGTAAGACCTGCACTTATGAATGGGGTAGACAGCTGTATATCAGGGACTAATCCTTCTGAGAATAACAACAGCTGGAGCTTGTTAAGGTAATTACATAGGGGAAAGGATAATGTACTGGGAAATCCTCCGAAGAATCTGATTTGTGGTGACGTTAGAGAGATAAAAGCTCATTTAGGAAGGACATGAACATTCTGCGTAGGTAGCTGTTTTACAGTAAATATCTCCACTGAGATTAAGAAAAGCAGTAGCTTAATAAATTAAGTACTTCCTGGTATGGTTACTGTACTGGTAACTCCCCAAAAGAATATGGATTGTGGTGAGGGATCAGAGAAAAACTCTCATTTAGGACCTGCACATACGAAGGGGGTAGGAAGCTGTATATTAGGGAGTATCGTCCTGAGAATAAAAACCTCTGGAGCTTATTAAGGTAATTACACATGGGAAAGGATAATGTACTGGGAAATCCTCAGAAGAATCTGATTTGTGGTGAGGGGAGAGAGATAAAAGCTCATTTAGGAAAGACATGAACATGCTGCGTAGGTGGCTGTTTATCAGTAAATATCTCCACTGAGATTAAGAAAAGCAGTAGCTTAAGAAATTAAGTACTTCCTGGAATGGTTACGGTACTGGTAACTCCCCAAAAGAATCTGGATTGTGGTGAGGGAACAGGGAAAAAAGCTCATTTAGGACCTGCACTTACGAAGGGGGTAGGCAGCTGTATATCAGGGAGTATCCCTTCTGAGAATAAAAACAGCTGGAGCTTGTTAAGGTAATTACACTGGGGAAAGGATAATGTACTGGGAACTCCTCAGAAGAATCTGATTTGTGGTGAGTGGAGAGAGACAAAAGCTCATTTAGGAACGACATGAAAATGCTGCATAGGTAGCTGTCAATCAGTAAATATCTCCACTGAGATTAAGAAAATCAGTAGCTTTATAAATTAAGTATTTCCTGGTAGGGTTACTGTACTGGTAACTCCCCAAAAGAATCTGGATTATGGTGAGCGAACAGAGAAAAAAGTTCATTTAGAACGTGCACTTACGAATGGGTAGGCAGCTGTATATCAGGGAGTATACCTTTTGAGAATAAAAACAGCTGGAGCTTGTTAAGGTAATGACACAGGGGAAAGGATAATGTACTGGGAACTCCTCCGAAGAATCTGATTCGTGGTGAGGGGAGAAAGATAAAAGCTCATTTATGACCGACATGAAAATGCTGCATAAGTAGCTGTTTATCAGTAAATATCTCCACTGAGATAAAGAAAAGCAGTAGCTTAATAAATGAAGTACTTCCTGGTATGGTTACAGTACTGGTAACTCCCCAAAAGAATCTGGATTGTGGAGAGGGAACAGAGATAAAAGTTCATATAGGACCTGTACTTACGAGGAGAGTAGCCAGCTGTATATCAGGAAGGATCCCTTCTGAGAATAAAAACAGCTGTAGCTTGTTAAGGTAATTTCACAGGGGAAAGTATAATGTACTGGGAACTCCTCAAAAGAATCTGATTTGTGGTGAGTGGAGAGAGATAAAAGCTCATTTAGGAACGACAAGAAAATGCTGTATAGGTAGCTGTTTATTAGTAAATATCTCCACTGAGATTTAGAAAAGCAGTAGCTTAATAAATTAAGTACATCCTGGTATGTTTACTGTACTGGTAACTCCCCAAAAGAATCTGGATTATGGTGAGGGAACAGGGAAAAAAAGCTCATTTAGGACCTGCACTTACGAAGGTGGTAGGCAGCTGTATATCATGGAGTAAACCTTCTGAGAATAAAAACAGCTGGATCTTGTTAATGTAATTACACAGGGGAAAGGATAATGTACTGGGAACTCCTCAGAAGAATCTGATTTGTGGTGAGCGGAGAGAGATAAAAGCTCATTTAGGAACGACATGAACATACTGCATAGGTAGCTCTTTATCAGTAAATATCTCCACTGAGATTAAGAAAAGCAGTAGCTTAATAAATTAAGTACTTCCTGGTATGGTTACTGTACTGGTAACTCCCCAAAAGAATCTGGATTGTGGAGAGGGAACAGAGAAAAAAGCTCATTTAGGACCTGAACTTACGAAGGGGTTAGGCAGCTGTATATCAGGGAGTATCCCTTCTGAGAATAAAAACAGCTGGAGCTTGTTAAGGTAATTACACAGGGGAAAGGATAATGTACTGGGAACTGCTCAGAAGAATCTGATTTGTGGTGAGGGGAGAGAGATATAAGCTCATTTAGGTAGGACATGAACATGCTGCGTAGGTAGCTGTTTTTCAGTAAATATCTCCACTGAGATTAAGAAAAGCAGTAGCTTAATAAATTACGTATTTCCTGGTATGGTTACTGTACTGGTAACTCCCTAAAAGAATCTGGATTGTGGAGAGGGAACAGAGAAAAAATCTCATTTAGGACATGCACTCACGAAGGGGGTAGGCAGCTGTATATTAGGGAGTATCGTCCTGAGAATAAAAACAGCTGGAGCTTGTTAAGGTAATTACACATGGGAAAGGATAATGTACTAGGAACTCCTCAGAAGAATCTGATTTGTGGTGAGGTGAGAGAGATAAAAGCTCATTTAGGAACGACATGAACATGATGCGTAGGTGGCTGTTTATCAGTAAATATCTCCACTGAGATTAAGAAAAGCAGTAGCTTAAGAAATTAAGTACTTCCTGGTATGGTTACTGTACTGGTAACTCCCCAAAAGAATATGGATTGTGGTGAGGGATCAGAGAAAAACTCTCATTTAGGACCTGCACTTACGAAGGGGGTATGAACCTGTATATTAGGGAGTATCGTCCTGAGAATAAAAACAGCTGGAGCTTGTTAAGGTAATTACACATGGGAAAGGATAATGTACTGGGAAATCCTCAGAAGAATGTGATTTGTTGTGAGGGGAGAGAGATAAAAGCTCATATAGCAACGACATGAACATGCTGCGTAGGTAGTTGTTTATCAGTAAATATCTCCACTGAGATTAAGAAAAGCAGTAACTTAATAAATTAAGTAATTCCTGGTATGGTTACTGTACTGGTAACTCCCCAAAAGTATCTGGATTGTGGTGAGGCAACAGAGAATAAAGCTCATTTAGGACCTGCACTTACGAAAGGGTTAGGCAGCTGGGTATCAGGGAGTATCCCTTCTGAGAATAAAAACAGCTGGAGCTTGTTAAGGTAATGACACAGGGGAAAGGATAATGTACTGGGAACTCCTCAGAAGAATCTGATTTGTGGTGAGGGGAGAGAGAAAAAAGCTCATTTAGGAACGACATGAACATGCTGCGTAGGTAGCTGTTTATCAGTATATATCTCCACTGAGATTAAAAAAAGCAGTAGCTTAATAAATTAAGTACTTCCTGGTATGGTTACTGTACTGGTAACTCCCCAAAAGAATGTGAATTGTGGAGAGGGAACAGAGAAAAAAGCTCATTTAGGACCTGCACTTACGAAGGGGGTAGGCAGCTGTATATCAGGGAGTAAACCTTCTGAGAATAAAAACAGCTGGAGCTTGTTAAGGTAATTACAGAGGGGAAAGGATAATGTACTGGGAACTCCTCAGAAGATTCTGATTTGTGGTGAGGGGAGAGAGATAAAAGCTCATTTAGGAACGACATGAACATGCTGCGTAGGTAGCTGTTTATCAGTAAATATCTCCACTGAGATTAAGAAAAGCAGTAGCTTAATAAATTAAATACTTCCTGGTATGGTTACTGTACTGGTACGTCCCCAAAGAATCAGGATTGTGGTAAGGGAACAGAGAAAAATGCTCATTTAGGACCTGCACTTACGAAGGATATAGGCAGCTGTATATCGGGGAGTATCCCTTCTGAGAATAAAAAGAGCTGGAGCTTGTTAAAGTAATTACACAGGGGAAAGGATAATGTACTGAGAACTCCTCAGAAGAATCTGATTTTTGGTCAGTTGAGAGAGATAAAAGCTCATTAAAGAACGACATGAAAATGCTGCCTAGGTAGCTGTTTATCAGTAAATATCTCCACTGAGATTAAGAAGAGCAGTAGCTTAATAATTTAAGTACTTCCTGGTATGGTGACTGTACAATTAACTCCCCAAAAGTATCTGGATTGTGGTGAGGGAACAGAGAAAAAAGCTTATTTAGGACCTGCTCTTAGGAAGTGGGTAGGCAGCTGCATATCAGGGAGTATCCCTTCTGAGAATAAAACAAGCTGGAGCTTGTTAAGGTAATTACACAGGGGAAAGGATAATGTACAGGGAACTCCTCAGAAGAATCTTATTTGTGGTGAGGGGAGAGAGATAAAAGCTCATTTAGGAATGACATGAAAATGCTGCGTAGGTAGCTGTTTTACAGTAAATATCTCCACTGAGATTAAGAAAAGCAGTAGCTTAACAAATAAAGTACTTCCTGGTATGGTTACTGTACTACTAACTCCCCAAAAGAATCTGGATTGTGGTGAAGGAACACAGAAAAAAGCTCATTTAGGAGCTGCAATTACGAAGGGGGTAGGCAGCTGTATATCAGATAGTATCACTTCTGAGAATAAAAACAGCTGGAGCTTGTTAAGGTAATTCCACAGGGGAAAGGATAATGTACTGGGAACCCCTCAGAAGAATCTGATTTGTGGTGAGGGAGAGAGATAAAAGCTCATTTTGGAACGACATGAACATGCTGCATAGGTAGCTGTTTATCAGTAAATATCTCCACTGAGATTAAGAAAAGCAGTATCTTAATAAATTAAGTACTTCCTCGTATGGTTAGTGTACTGGTAACTCTCCATAAAAATCTGGATTGTGGTGAGGGAACAGACTAAAAAGCTCATTTAGGACCTGCACTTACGAAGGGGGTAGGCAGCTGTATATCAGGGAGTATCCCTTCTGAGAATAAAACCAGCTGTAGCTTGTTAAGGAAATTACACAGGGGAAAGGATAATGTACTGGGAACTCCTCAGAAGAATCTGATTTGTGGTGAGGGGAGGGAGATAAAAGCTCATTTAGGAACGACATGAACATGCTGCATAGGTAGCTGTTTATCAGTAAATATCTCCACTGAGATTAAGAAAAGCAGTAGCTTAATAAATTAAGGACTTCCTGGTATGGTTACTGTACTGGTAACTCCCCAATGAATCTGGATTGTGGTGAGGGAACAGAGAAAAAAGCTCATTTAGGACCTGCACTTACGATGGTGGTAGGCAGCTGTATATCAGGGACTAAACCTTCTGAGAATAAAAACAGCTGGAGCTTGTTAAGGTAATTACACAGGGGAAAGGATAATGTACTGGGAACTGCTCAGAAGAATCTGATTTGTCGTGAGGGGAGACAGATAATAGCTCATTTAGGAACGACAGGAACATGCTGTGTAGGTAGCTGTTTATCAGTAAATATCTCCACTGAGATTAAGAAAAGCAGTAGCTTAATAGATTAAGTACTTCCTGGTATGGTTACTGTAATGGTAACTCCCTAAAAGTATCTGGATTGTGGTGAGGGAACAGAGAAAAAAGCTCTTTTAAGACCTGCACTTACGAAGGGGGTAGGCAGCTGTATATCAGGGAGTATCCCTTCTGAGAATAAACACAGGGGGATCTTGTTAAGGTGATTACACAGGGGAAAGGATAATGTACTGGGAACTCCTCAGAAGAATCTGATTTGTGGTGAGGGGAGAGTGATAAAAGCTCATTTAGGAACGACATGAAAATGCTGCTTAGGTAGCTGTTTATCAGTAAATATCTCCACTGAGATTAAGAAAAGCAGTAGCTTAATAAATTAAGTACTTCCTGGTATGGTTACTGCACTGGTAACTCCCCAAAACAATCTGGATTGTGGTGAGGGAAGAGAGAAAAAAGCTCATTTAGGACCTGCACTTACGAAGGGGGTAGGCAGCTGTATATCAGGGAGTAAACCTTCTGAGAATTAAAAAAGCTGGAGCTTGTTAAGGTAGTTACACAGCGGAAAGGATAATGTACTACGAACTCCTCTGAAGAATCTGATTTGTGGTGAGGGGAGAGAGATAAAAGCTCATTTAGGGACGATATGAAAATGCTGCGTAGGTAGCTGCTTATCAGTAAATATCTCCACTGAGATTAAGAAAAGCAGTAGCTTAATAAATTAAGTACTTCCTGGTATGGTTATGTACTGATAACTCCCCAAAAGAATCTGGATTGTGGTGAGGGAACAGAGAAAAAAGCTCATTTATGACCTGCACTTACGAAGGGGGTAGGCAGCTGTATATCAGGGAGTAAACCTTCTGAGAAAAAAAACAGCTGGAGCTTGTTAAGGTAATTACACAGGGGAAAGGATAATGTACTGGGAACTCCTCAGAAGAATCTGATTTGTGGTGAGGGGTGAGAGATAAAAGCTCATTTAGGAACGACATGAACATGCTGCGTAGGTAGCTGTTTATCAGTAAATATCTCCACTGAGATTAAGAAACGCAGTAGCTTAATAAATTAAGTACTTCCTGGTTTGGTTACTGTACTGGTAACTCACCAAAAGAATCTGGATTGTGGTGAGGGAACAGAGAAAAAAGCTCATTTAGGACCTGCACTTAGGAAGGGGGTAGGCAGCTGTGTATCAGGGAGTATCCCTTCTGAGAATAAAAACAGCTTGAGCTTGTTAAGGTAATTACACAGGGGAAAGGATAATGTACTGGGAATTCCTCAGAAGAATCTGATTTGTGGTGAGGGGAGAGAGAAAAAAGCTCATTTAAGAACGACATGAAAATGCTGCGTAGGTAGCTGTTTATCAGTATATACCTCCACTGAGATTAAGAAAAGCAGTAGCTTAATAAATTAAGTACTTCCTGGTATGGTTACTGTATTGGTAACTACCCAAAAGAATCGGGATTGTGGTGATGGAATAGAAAAAAACGCTCATTTAGGACGTGCACTTACGAAGGGGTTAGGCAGGTGTATATCAGGGAGTAAACCTTCTGAGAATAAAAACAGTTGGAGCTTGTTAAGGTATTTACACAGGGGAAAGGATAATGTATTGGGAACTCCTCAGAAGAATCTGATTTGTGGTGAGGGGAGAGAGATAAAAGCTCATTTAGGAACGATATGAACGTGCTGGGTAGGTAGCTGATTATCAGTAAATATCTCTACTGAGATTAAGAAAAGCAGTAGCTTAATAAATTAAGTACTTCCTGGTATGGTTACTGTACTGGTAACTCCCCAAAATAATCTGGATTGTGGTGAGGGAACAGAGAAAAAAGCTCATTTAGTACCTGCACTTACGAAGGGGTAGGCATCAGTATATCAGGGAGTATCCCTTCTGAGACTAAAAAGAGCTGGAGCTTGTTAAGGTAATTACACAGGGGAAACGATCATGTACTGGTAACTCCTCGGAAGAATCTGATTTGTGGTGAGGGGAGAGAGATAAAGGCTCATTTAGGAACGACAGGAAAATGATACATAGGTAGCTGTTTATCAGTCAATATCTCCACTGAGATAAAGAAAAGCAGTAGCTTAACAAATTAAGTACTTCCTGGTATGGTTACTGTACTGGTAACTCCCCAAAAGAATCTGGATTGTGGTGAGGGAACAGAGAAAAAAGCTCATTTAGGACCTGCACTTACGAGGGGTAGGCAGCAGTATATCAGGGAGTATCCCTTCTGAGAATTAAAACAGCTGGAGCTTGTTAAGGTAATTACACAGGGGAAAGGATAATGTACTGGGAACTCCTCAGAAGAATCTGATTTGTAGTGAGAGGAGAGTGATAAAAGCTCATTTAAGAACGACATGAAAATGCTGCATAGGTAGCTGTTTATCAGTAAATATCTCCACTGAGATTAAGAAAAGCAGTAGCTTAATAAATTAAGTACTTCCTGGTATGGTTACTGTACTGGTAACTCCGCAAAAGAATCTGGATTGTGGTGAGGGAACAGAGAAAAAAGCTCATTTAAGACCTGCACTTAAGAAGGGGGTAGGCAGGTGTATATCAGTGAGTAAACCTTCTGAGAATAAAAACAGCTGGAGCTTGTTAAGGTAATTACACAGAAGAAAGGATAATGTACTGGGACCTCCTCAGAAGAATCTGATTTGTGGTGAGGGGAGAGAGATAAAAGCAAATTTAGGAACGATATGTAAATGCTGCGTAGGTAGCTGCTGATCAGTAAATATCTCCACTGAGATTAAGAAAAGCAGTAGCTTAATAAATTAAGTACTTCCTGGTATGGTTTCTGTACTGGTAACTCCCCAAAAGAATCTGGATTGTGCTGAGGGAACAGAGAAAAAAGCTCATTTAGGACCTTCACTTAGGATTCGGTAGGCAGCTGTATATCAGGGAGTAAACCTTCTGAGAATAAAAACAGCTGGAGCTTGTTAAGGTAATTACACAGGGGAAAGGATAATGTACTGGGAACTCCTCAGAAGAATCTGATTTGTGGTGAGGGGAGAGAGATAAAAGCTCATTTAGGAACGACATGAACATGCTGCGTAGGTTGCTGTTTATCAGTAAATATCTCCACTGAGATTAAGAAAAGCAGTAGCTTAATAAATTAAATATTTCCTGGTATGATTACTGTACTGGTGATTCCCCAAAAGAATCTGGATTGCGGTGGGGATCAGAAAAAGAAGCTCATTTAAGACCTGCATTTACGAAGGGGGTAGGCAGCTGTATATCAGGGAGTAAACCTTGTGAGAATAAAAACAGCTGGAGCTTGGTAAGGTAATTACACAGGGGAAAGGATAATGTACTGGGAACTCCTCAGAAGAATCTGATTTGTGGTGAGGGGAGAGAGATAAAAGCTCATTTAGGAACGACATGAAAATGCTGCTTAGGTAGCTGTTTATCAGTAAATATCTCCACTGAGATTAAGAAAAGCAGTAGCTTAATAAATTAAGTACTTCCTGGTATGGTTACTGCACTGGTAACTCCCCAAAACAATCTGGATTGTGGTGAGGGAAGAGAGAAAAAAGCTCATTTAGGACCTGCACTTACGAAGGGGGTAGGCAGCTGTATATCAGGGAGTAAACCTTCTGAGAATTAAAAAAGCTGGAGCTTGTTAAGGTAGTTACACAGCGGAAAGGATAATGTACTACGAACTCCTCTGAAGAATCTGATTTGTGGTGAGGGGAGAGAGATAAAAGCTCATTTAGGGACGATATGAAAATGCTGCGTAGGTAGCTGCTTATCAGTAAATATCTCCACTGAGATTAAGAAAAGCAGTAGCTTAATAAATTAAGTACTTCCTGGTATGGTTATGTACTGATAACTCCCCAAAAGAATCTGGATTGTGGTGAGGGAACAGAGAAAAAAGCTCATTTATGACCTGCACTTACGAAGGGGGTAGGCAGCTGTATATCAGGGAGTAAACCTTCTGAGAAAAAAAACAGCTGGAGCTTGTTAAGGTAATTACACAGGGGAAAGGATAATGTACTGGGAACTCCTCAGAAGAATCTGATTTGTGGTGAGGGGTGAGAGATAAAAGCTCATTTAGGAACGACATGAACATGCTGCGTAGGTAGCTGTTTATCAGTAAATATCTCCACTGAGATTAAGAAACGCAGTAGCTTAATAAATTAAGTACTTCCTGGTTTGGTTACTGTACTGGTAACTCACCAAAAGAATCTGGATTGTGGTGAGGGAACAGAGAAAAAAGCTCATTTAGGACCTGCACTTAGGAAGGGGGTAGGCAGCTGTGTATCAGGGAGTATCCCTTCTGAGAATAAAAACAGCTTGAGCTTGTTAAGGTAATTACACAGGGGAAAGGATAATGTACTGGGAATTCCTCAGAAGAATCTGATTTGTGGTGAGGGGAGAGAGAAAAAAGCTCATTTAGGAACGACATGAAAATGCTGCGTAGGTAGCTGTTTATCAGTATATATCTCCACTGAGATTAAGAAAAGCAGTAGCTAAATAAATTAAGTACTTCCTGGTATGGTTACTGTATTGGTAACTACCCAAAAGAATCGGGATTGTGGTGATGGAATAGAAAAAAAA
>NW_025957384.1:0-49918 GCF_023159225.1 Perognathus longimembris pacificus | reverse complement strand
CAGTAACCATACCAGGAACTACTTAATTTATTAAGGTACTGCTTTTCTTAATCTCAGTGGAGATATTTACTGATAAACAGCTACCTACGCAGCATGTTCATGTCGTTCCTAAACGAGCTTTTATCTCTCTGCCCTCACCACAAATCAGATTCTTCTGAGGAGTTCCCAGTACATTATCCTTTCCCCTGTGTAATTACCTTAACAAGCTCCAGCTGTTTTTATTCTCAAAAGGTTTACTCCCTGATATACAGCTGCCTACCCCCTTCGTAAGTGCAGGTCCTAAATGAGCCTTTTCTCTGTTCCCTCACCACAATCCAGATTCTTTTGGGGAGTTACCAGTACAGTAACCATACCAGGAAGTACTTAATTTATTAAGCTACTGCTTTTCTTAATCTCAGTGGAGATATTTACTGATAAACAGCTACCTACGCAGCATGTTCATGTCGTTACTAAATGAGCTTTTATCTCTCTGCCCTCACCACAAATCAGATTCTTCTGAGGAGTTCCCGGTACATTATCCTTTCCCCTGTGTAATTACCTTAACAAGCTCCAGCTGTTTTTATTCTCAGAAGGTTTACTCCCTGATATACAGCTGCCTGCCCCCTTCATAAGTGCAGGTCCAAAATGAGCTAATTTCTCTGTTCCCTCACCACAATCCAGATTCTTTTGGGGAGTTACCAGTACAGTAACCATACCAGGAAGCACTTAATTTATTAAGCTACTGCTTTTCTTAATCTCAGTGGAGATATTTACTGATAAACAGCTCCCTACGCAGCATGTTCATGTCGTTCCTAAACGAGCTTTTATCTTTCTGCCCTAACCACAAATCAGATTCTTCTGAGGAGTTCCCAGTACATTATCCTTTCCCCTGTGTAATTACCTTAACAAGCTCCAGCTGTTTTTATTCTCAGAAGGTTTACTCCCTGATATACAGCTGCCTACCCCCTTCGTAAGTGCAGGTCCTAAATGAGCTTTTTTCTCTGTTCCCTCAGCACAATCCAGATTCTTTTGGGGAGTTACCAGTACAGTAACCATACCAGGAAGTACTTAATTTATTAAGCTACTGCTTTTCTTAATCTCAGTGGAGATATTTACTGATAAACAGCTACCTACGCAGCATGTTCATGTCGTTCCTAAACGAGCTTTATCTCTCTGCCCTCACCACAAATCAGATTCTTCTGAGGAGTTCCCAGTACATTATCCTTTCCCCTGTGTAATTACCTTAACAAGCTCCAGCTGTTTTTATTCTCAGAAGGTTTACTCCCTGATATACAGCTGCCTACCCCCTTCGTAAGTGCAGGTCCTAAATGAGCCTTTTTCTCTGTTCCCTCACCACAATCCAGATTCTTTTGGGGAGTTACCAGTACAGTAACCATACCAGGAAGTACTTAATTTATTAAGCTACTGCTTTTCTTAATCTCAGGGAGATATTTACTGATAAACAGCTACGTACGCAGCATGTTCATGTCGTTCCTAAATGAGCTTTTATCTCTCTGCCCTCACCACAAATCAGATTCTTCCTGAGGAGTTCCCAGTACATTATGCTTTCCCCTGTGTAATTACCTTAACAAGCTCCAGCTGTTTTTATTCTCATAAGGTTTACTCCCTGATACACAGCTGCCACCCCCTTCGTAAATGCAGGTCTAAATGAGCTTTTTTCTCTGTTCCCTCACCACAATCCAGATTCTTTTGGGGAGTTACCAGTACAGTAACCATACCAGGAAGTACTTAATTTATTAAGCTACTGCTTTTCTTAATCTCAGTGGAGATATTTACTGATAAACAGCTACCTACGCAGCATGTTCATGTCGTTCCTAAACGAGCTTTTATCTATGTGCCCTCACCACAAATCAGATTCTTCTGAGGAGTTCCAGTACATTATCCTTTCCCCTGTGTAATTACCTTAACAAGCTCCAGCTGTTTTTATTCTCAGAAGGTTACTCCCTGATATACAGCTGCCTACCCCCTTCGTAAGTGCAGGTCCTAAATGAGCTTTTTTCTCTGTTCCCTCACCACAATCCAGATTCTTTTGGGGAGTTACCAGTACAGTAACCATACCAGGAAGTACTTAATTTATTAAGCTACTGCTTTTCTTAATCTCAGTGGAGAGATTTACTGATAACAGCTACCTACGCAGCATGTTCATGTCGTTCCTAAATGAGCTTTTATCTCTCTGCCCTCACCACAAATCAGATTCTTCTGAGGAGTTCCCAGTACATTATCCTTTCCACTGCGTAATTACCTTAACAAGCTCCAGCTGTTTTTATTCTCAGAAGGTTTACTCCCTGATATACAGCTGCCTACCCCCTTCGTAAGTGCAGGTCCTAAATGAGCTTTTTTCTCTGTTCCCTCACCACAATCCACATTCTTTTGGGGAGTTACCAGTACAGTAACCATACCAGGAAGTACTTAATTTATTAAGCTACTGCTTTTCTTAATCTCAGTGGAGATATTTACTGATAAACAGCTACCTACGCAGCATGTTCATGTCGTTCCTAAATGAGCTTTTATCTCTCTGCCCTAACCACAAATCAGATTCTTCTGAGGAGTTCCCAGCACATTATCCTTTCCCCTGTGTAATTACCTTAACAAGCTCCAGCTGTTTTTATTCTCAGAAGGTTTACTCCCTGATATACAGCTGCCTAACCCCTTCATAAGTGCAGGTCCTAAATTGAGCTTTTTTCTCTGTTCCCTCACCACAATCCAGATTCTTTTGGGGAGTTACCAGTACAGTAACCATACCAGGAAGTACTTAATTTATTAAGCTACTGCTTTTCTTATCTCAGTGGAGATATTTACTGATAAACAGCTACCTACACAGCATGTTCATGTCGTTCCTAAATGAGCTTTTATCTCTCTGCCCTCACCACAAATCAGATTCTTCTGAGGAGTTCCCAGTAAATTATCCTTTCCCCTGTGTAATTACCTTAACAAGCTCCAGCTGTTTTTATTCTCAGAAGGTTTACTCCCTGATATACAGCTGCCTACCCCCTTCGTAAGTGCAGGTCCAAAATGAGCTAATTTCTCTGTTCCCTCACCACAATCCAGATTCTTTTGGGGAGTTACCAGTACAGTAACCATACCAGGAAGTACTTAATTTATTAAGCTACTGCTTTTCTTAATCTCAGTGGAGATATTTACTGATAAACAGCTCCCTATGCAGCATGTTCATGTCGTTCCTAAACGAGCTTTTATCTTTCTGCCCTAACCACAAATCAGATTCTTCTGAGGAGTTCCCAGTACATTATCCTTTCCCCTGTGTAATTACCTTAACAAGCTCCAGCTGTTTTTATCTCAGAAGGTTTACTCCCCTGATATACAGCTGCCTACCCCCTTCGTAAGTGCAGGTCCTAAATGAGCTTTTTTCTCTGTTCCCTCAGCACAATCCAGATTCTTTTGGGGAGTTACCAGTACAGTAACCATACCAGGAAGTACTTAATTTATTAAGCTACTGCTTTTCTTAATCTCAGTGGAGATATTACTGATAAACAGCTACCTACGCAGCATGTTCATGTCGTTCCTAAACGAGCTTTTATCTCTCTGCCCTCACCACAAATCAGATTCTTCTGAGGAGTTCCCAGTACATTATCCTTTCCCCTGTGTAATTACCTTAACAAGCTCCAGCTGTTTTTATTCTCAGAAGGTTTACTCCCCTGATATACAGCTGCCTACCCCCTTCGTAAGTGCAGGTCCTAAATGAGCCTTTTCTCTGTTCCCTCACCACAATCCAGATTCTTTTGGGGAGTTACCAGTACAGTAACCATACCAGGAAGTACTTAATTTATTAAGCTACTGCTTTTCTTAATCTCAGTGGAGATATTTACTGATAAACAGCTACCTACGCAGCATGTTCATGTCGTTCCTAAATGAGCTTTTATCTCTCTGCCCTCACCACAAATCAGATTCTTCTGAGGAGTTCCCAGTACATTTTCCTTTCCCCTGTGTAATTACCTTAACAAGCTCCAGCTGTTTTTATTCTCAGAAGGTTTACTCCCTGATATACAGCTGCCTACCCCCCTTCGTAAGTGCAGGTCCTAAATGAGCTTTTTTCTCTGTTCCCTCACCACAATCCAGATTCTTTTGGGGAGTTACCAGTACAGTAACCATACCAGGAAGTACTTCATTTATTAAGCTACTGCTTTTCTTAATCTCAGTGGAGATATTTACTGATAAACAGCTACCTACGCAGCATGTTCATGTCGTTCCTAAATGAGCTTTTATCTCTCTGCCCTCACCACAAATCAGATTCTTCTGAGGAGTTCCCAGTACATTATCCTTTCCCCTGTGTAATTACCTTAACAAGCTCCAGCTGTTTTATTCTCAGAAGGTTTACTCCCTGATATACAGCTGCCTACCCCCTTCGTAAGTGCAGGTCCTAAATGAGCTTTTTTCTCTGTTCCCTCACCACAATCCAGATTCTTTTGGGGAGTTACCAGTACAGTAACCATACCAGGAAGTACTTCATTTATTAAGCTACTGCTTTTCTTAATCTCAGTGGAGATATTTACTGATAAACAGCTACCTACGCAGCATGTTCATGTGGTTCCTAAATGAGCTTTTATCTCTCTGCCCTCACCACAAATCAGATTCTTCTGAGGAGTTCCCAGTACATTATCCTTTCCCCTGTGTAATTACCTTAACAAGCTCCAGCTGTTTTTATTCTCAGAAGGTTTACTCCCTGATATACAGCTGCCTACCCCCTTCGTAAGTGAAGGTCCTAAATGAGCTTTTTTCTCTGTTCCCTCACCACAATCCAGATTCTTTTGGGGAGTTACCAGTACAGTAACCATACCAGGAAGTACATATTTTATTAAGCTACTGCTTTTCTTAATCTCAGTGGAGATATTTACTGATAAACAGCTACCTACGCAGCATGTTCATGTCGTTCCTAAATGAGCTTTTATCTCTCTGCCCTCACCACAAATCAGATTCTTCTGAGGAGTTCCCAGTACATTATCCTTTCCCCTGTGTAATTACCTTAACCAAGCTCCAGCTGTTTTTATTCTCAGAAGGTTTACTCCCTGATATACAGTTGCCTACCCCCTTCGTAAGTGCAGGTCCTAAATGAGCTTTTTTCTCTGTTCCCTCACCACAATCCAGATTCTTTTGGGGGAGTTACCAGTACAGTAACAATACCAGGAAGTACTTAATTTATTAAGCTACTGCTTTTCTTAATCTCAGTGGAGATATTTACTGATAAACAGCTACCTACCCAGCATGTTCATGTCGTTCCTAAATGAGCTTTTATCTCTCTGCCCTCACCACAAATTCAGATTCTTCTGAGGAGTTCTCAGTACATTATCCTTTCCCCTGTGTAATTACCTTAACAAGCTCCAGCTGTTTTTATTCTCAGAAGGTGTACTCCCTGATATACAGCTGCCTACCCCCTTCGTAAGTGCAGGTCCTAAATGAGCTTTTTTCTCTGTTCCCTCACCACAATCCAGATTCTTTTGGGGAGTTACCAGTACAGTAACCATACCAGGAAGTACTTAATTTATTAAGCTACTGCTTTTCTTAATCTCAGTGGAGTTATTTACTGATAAACAGCTACCTACGCAGCATGTTCATGTCGTTCCTAAATGAGCTTTTATCTCTCTGCCCTCACTACAAATCAGATTCTTCTGAGGAGTTCCCAGTACATTATCCTTTCCCCTGTGTAATTACCTTAACAAGCTCCAGCTGTTTTTATTCTCAGAAGGTTTACTCCCTGATATACAGCTGCCTACCCCCTTCGTAAGTGCAGGTCCTAAATGAGCGTTTTTCTCTGTTCCCTCAACACAATCCAGATTCTTTTGGGGAGTTACCAGCACAGTAACCATACCAGGAAGTTCTTCATTTATTAAGCTACTGCTTTTCTTAATCTCAGTGGAGATATTTACTGATAAAGAGCTACCTACGCAGCATGTTCATGTCGTTCCTAAATGAGCTTTTATCTCTCTGCCCTCACCACAAATCAGATTCTTCTGAGGAGTTCCCAGTACATTATCCTTTCCCCTGTGTAATTACCTTAACAAGCTCCAGCTGTTTTTATTCTCAGAAGGTTTACTCCCTGATATACAGCTGCCTACCCCCTTCGTAAGTGCAGGTCCTAAATGAGCTTTTTTCTCTGTTCCCTCACCACAATCCAGATTCTTTTGGGGAGATACCAGTACAGTAACCATACCAGGAAGTACTTAATTTATTAAGCTACTGCTTTTCTTAATCTCAGTGGAGATATTTACTGATAAACAGCTACCTACGCAGCATGTTCATGTCGTTCTTAAATGAGCTTTTATCTCTCTGCCCTCACCACAAATCAGATTCTTCTGAGGAGTTCCCAGTACATTATCCTTTCCCCTGTGTAATTACCTTAACAAGCTCCAGCTCTTTTATTCTCAGAAGGTTTACTCCCTGATATACAGCTGCCTAACCCCTTCGTAAGTGCAGGTCCTAATGAGCTTTTTCTCTGTTCCCTCACCACAATCCAGATTCTTTTGGGGAGTTACCAGTACAGTAACCATACCTGGAAGTACTTAATTTATTAAGCTACTGCTTTTCTTAATCTCAGTGGAGATATTTACTGATAAACAGCTACCTACGCAGCATGTTCATGTCGTTCCTAAATGAGCTTTTATCTCTCTGCCCTCACCACAAATCAGATTATTCTGAGTAGTTCCCAGTACATTATCCTTTCCCCTGTGTAATTACCTTAACAAGCTCCAGCTGTTTTTATTCTCAGAAGGTTTACTCCCTGATATACAGCTGCCTAACCCCTTCGTAAGTGCAGGTCCTAAATGAGCTTTTTTCTCTGTTCCCTCACCACAATCCAGATTCTTTTGGGGAGTTACCAGTACAGTAACCATACCAGGAAGTACTTAATTTATTAAGCTACTGCTTTCTTAATCTCAGTGGAGATATTTACTGATAAACAGCTACCTACACAGCATGTTTATGTCGTTCCTAAATGAGCTTTTATCTCTCTGCCTTCACCAAAAATCAGACTCTTCTGAGGAGTTCCCAGTACATTATCCTTTCCCCTGTGTAATTACCTTAACAAGCTCCAGCTGTTTTTATTCTCAGAAGGTTTACTCCCTGATATACAGCTGCCTACCCCCTTCGTAAGTGCAGGTCCTAAATGAGCTTTTTTCTCTGTTCCCTCACCACAATCCAGATTCTTTTGGGGAGTTACCAGTACAGTAACCATACCAGGAAGTACTTCATTTATTAGCTACTGCTTTTCTTAATCTCAGTGGAGATATTTACTGATAAACAGCTACCTACGCAGCATGTTCATGTCGTTCCTAAATGAGCTTTTATCTCTCTGCCCTCACCACAAATCAGATTCTTCTGAGGAGTTCCCAGTACATTATCCTTTCCCCTGTGTAATTACCTTAACAAGCTCCAGCTGTTTTTATTCTCAGAAGGTTACTCCCTGATATACAGCTGCCTACCCCCTTCGTAAGTGCAGGTCCTAAATGAGCGTTTTTCTCTGTTCCCTCAACACAATCCCAGATTCTTTTGGGGAGTTACCAGCACAGTAACCATACCAGGAAGTTCTTCATTTATTAAGCTACTGCTTTTCTTAATCTCAGTGGAGATATTTACTGATAAAGAGCTACCTAGGCAGCATGTTCATGTCGTTCCTAAATGAGCTTTTATCTCTCTGCCCTCACCACAAATCAGATTCTTCTGAGGAGTTCCCAGTACATTATCCTTTCCCCTGTGTAATTACCTTAACAAGCTCCAGCTGTTTTTATTCTCAGAAGGTTTACTCCCTGATATACAGCTGCCTACCCCCTTCGTAAGTGCAGGTCCTAAATGAGCTTTTTTCTCTGTTCCCTCACCACAATCCAGATTCTTTTGGGGAGTTACCAGTACAGTAACCATATCAGGAAGTACTTAATTTATTAAGCTACTGCTTTTCTTAATCTCAGTGGAGATATTTACTGATAAACAGCTACCTACGCAGCATGTTCATGTCGTTCTTAAATGAGCTTTTATCTCTCTGCCCTCACCACAAATCAGATTCTTCTGAGGAGTTCCCAGTACATTATCCTTTCCCCTGTGTAATTACCTTAACAAGCTCCAGCTGTTTTTAATTCTCAGAAGGTTTACTCCCTGATATACTGCTGCCTACCCCCTTCGTAAGTGCAGGTCATAAATGAGCTTTTTTCTCTGTTCCCTCACCACAATCCAGATTCTTTTGGGGTGTTACCAGTACAGTAACCATACCAGGAAGTACTTAATTTATTAAGCTACTGCTTTTCTTAATCTCAGTGGAGATATTTACTGATAAACAGCTACCTACGCAGCATGTTCATGTCGTTCCTAAATGAGCTTTTATCTCTCTGCCCTCACCACAAATCAGATTCTTCTGAGGAGTTCCCAGTACATTATCCTTTCCCCTGTGCAATTACCTTAACAAGCTCCAGCTGTTTTTATTCTCAGAAGGTTTACTCCCTGATATACAGCTGCCTACCCCCTTCGTAGTGCAGGTCCTAAATGAGCTTTTTTCTCCTGTTCCCTCACCACAATCCAGATTCTTTTGGGGAGTTACCAGTACAGTAACCATACCAGGAAGTGCTTCATTTATTAAGCTACTGCTTTTCTTAATCTCAGTGGAGATATTTACTGATAAACAGCTACCTACGCAGCATGTTCATGTCGTTCCTAAATGAGCTTTTATCTCTCTGCCCTCACCACAAATCAGATTCTTCTGAGGAGTTCCCAGTACATTATCCTTTCCCCTGTGTAATTACCTTAACAAGCTCCAGCTGTTTTTATTCTCAGAAGGTTTACTCCCTGATATACAGCTGCCTACCCCCTTCGTAAGTGCAGGTCCTAAATGAGCTTTTTTCTCTGTTCCCTCACCACAATCCAGATTCTTTTGGGGAGTTACCAGTACAGTAACCATACCAGGAAGTACTTAATTTATTAAGCTACTGCTTTTCTTAATCTCAGTGGAGTTATTTACTGATAAAACAGCTACCTACGCAGCATGTTCATGTCGTTCCTAAATGAGCTTTTATCTCTCTGCCCTCACCACAAATCAGATTCTTCTGAGGAGTTCCCAGTACATTATCCTTTCCCCTGTGTAATTACCTTAACAAGCTCCAGCTGTTTTTATTCCTCAGGAGTTTACTCCCTGATATACAGCTGCCATACCCCCTTCGTAAGTGCAGGTCCTAAATGAGCTTTTTTCTCTGTTCCCTCACCACAATCCAGATTCTTTTGGGGAGTTACCAGTACAGTAACCATACCAGGAAGTACTTAATTTATTAAGCTACTGCTTTTCTTAATCTCAGTGGAGATATTTACTGATAAACAGCTACCTACGCAGCATGTTCATGTCGTTCCTAAATGAGCTTTTATCTCTCTGCCCTCACCACAAATCTGATTCTACTGAGGAGTTCCCAGTACATTATCCTTTCCCCTGTGTAATTACCTTACAAGCTCCAGCTGTTTTTAATTCTCAGAAGGTTTACTCCCTGATATACAGCTGCCTACCCCCTTCGTAAGTGCAGTTCCTAAATGAGCTTTTTTCTCTGTTCCTTCACCACAATTCAGATTCTTTTGGGGAGTTACCAGCACAGTAACCATACCAGGAAGTACTTAATTTATTAAGCTACTGCTTTTCTTAATCTCAGTGGAGATATTTACTGATAAACAGCTACCTACGCAGCATGTTCATTTCGCTCCTAAATGAGCTTTTATCTCTCTGCCCTCACCACAAATCAGATTCTTCTGAGGAGTGCCCAGTACATTATTCTTTTCCCTGTGTAATTACCTTAACAAGCTCCAGCTGTTTTTATTCTCAGAAGGTTTACTCCCTGATATACAGCTGCCTACCCCCTTCGTAAGTGCAGGTCCTAAATGAGCTTTTTTCTCTGTTCCCTCACCACAATCCAGATTCTTTTGGGGAGTTACCAGTACAGTAACCATACCAGGAAGTACTTAATTTATTAAGCTACTGCTTTTCTTAATCTCAGTGGAGATATTTACTGATAAACAGCTACCTACGCAGCACTTTCATCTCGTTCCTAAATGAGCTTTTATCTCTCTGCCCTCACCACGAATCAGATTCTTCTGAGGAGTTCCCAGGACATTATCCTTTCCCCTGTGTAATTACCTTAATAAGCTCCAGCTGTTTTTATTCTCAGAAGGTTTACTCCCTGATATACAGCTGCCTACCCCCTTCGTAAGTGCAGGTCCTAAATGAGCTTTTCTCTCTGTTCCCTCACCACAATCCAGATTCTTTTGGGGAGTTACCAGTACAGTAAGCATACCAGGAAGTATTTAATTTATTAAGCTACTGCTTTTCTTAATCTCAGTGGAGATATTTACTGATAAACAGCTACCTACGCAGCATGTTCATGTCGTTCCTAAATGAGCTTTTATCTCTCTGCCCTCACCACAAATCAGATTCTTCTGAGGAGTTCCCAGTACATTATCCTTTCCCCTGTGTAATTACCTTAACAAGCTCCAGCTGTTTTTATTCTCAGAAGGTTTACTCCCTGATATACAGCTGCCTACCCCCTTCGTAAGTGCAGGTCCTAAATGAGCTTTTCTCTCCGTTCCCTCACCACAATCCAGATTCTTTTGGGGAGTTACCAGTACAGTAAGCATACCAGGAAGTACTTTATTTATTAAGCTACTGCTTTTCTTAATCTCAGTGGAGATATTTACTGATAAACAGCTACCTACGCAGCATGTTCATTTCGTTCCTAAATGAGCTTTTATCTCTCTGCCCTCACCACAAATCAGATTCTTCTGAGGAGTTCCCAGTACATTATCCTTTCCCCTGTGTAATTACCTTAACAAGCTCCAGCTGTTTTTATTCTCAGAAGGTTTACTCCCTGATATACAGCTGCCTACCCCCTTCGTAAGTGCAGGTCTTAAATGAGCTTTTTTCTCTGTTCCCTCACCACAATCCAGATTCTTTTGGGGCGTTACCAGTAGAGTAACCATACCAGGAAGTACTTAATTTATTAAGCTACTGCTTTTCTTAATCTCAGTGGAGATATTTACTGATAAACAGCTACCTACACAGCATGTTCATGTCGTTCCTAAATGAGCTTTTATCTCTCTGCCCTCACCACAAATCAGATTCTTCTGAGGAATCCCAGTACATTATCCTTTCCCCTGTGTAATTACCTTAACAAGCTCCAGCTGTTTTTATTCTCAGAAGGTTTACTCCCTGATATACAGCTGCCTACCCCTTCGTAAGTGCAGGTCCTAAATGAGCTTTTTTCTCTGTTCCCTCACCACAATCCAGATTCTTTTTGGGAGTTACCAGTACAGTAACCATACCAGGAAGTACTTAATTTATTAAGCTACTGCTTTTCTTAATCTCAGTGGAGATATTTACTGATAAACAGCTACCTACGCAGCATGTTCATGTCGTTCCTAAATGAGCTTTTATCTCTCTGCCCTCACCAGAAATCAGATTCTTCTGAGGAGTTCCCAGTACATTATCCTTTCCCCTGTGTAATTACCTTAACAAGCTCCAGCTGTTTTTATTCTCAGAAGGTTTACTCCCTGATATACAGCTGCCTACCCCCTTCGTAAGTGCAGGTCCTAAATGAGCTTTTTTCTCTGTTCCCTCACCACAATCCAGATTCTTTTGGGGAGTTACCAGTACAGTAACCATACCAGGAAGTACTTAATTTATTAAGCTACTGCTTTTCTTAATCTCAGTGGAGATATTTACTGATAAACAGCTACCTACGCAGCATGTTCATGTCGTTCCTAAATGAGCTTTTATCTCTCTGCCCTCACCACAAATCAGATTCTTCTGAGGATTTCCCAGTACATTATCCTTTCCCCTGTGTAATTACCTTAACAAGCTCCAGCTGTTTTTATTCTCAGAAGGTTTACTCCCTGATATCCAGCTGCCTACCCCCTTCGTAAGTGAAGGTCCTAAATGAGCTTTTTTCTCTGTTCCCTCACCACAATCCAGATTCTTTTGGGGAGTTACCAGTACAGTAACCATACCAGGAAGTACTTAATTTATTAAGCTACTGCTTTTCTTAATCTCAGTGGAGATATTTACTGATAAACAGCTCCCTACGCAGCATGTTCATGTCGTTCCTAAACGAGCTTTTATCTCTCTGCCCTCACCACAAATCAGATTCTTCTGAGGAGTTCCCAGTACATTATCCTTTCCCCTGTGTAATTACCTTAACAAGCTCCAGCTGTTTTTATTTTCAGAAGGTTTACTCCCTGATATACAGCTGCCTACCTCCTTCGTAAGTGCAGGTCCTAAATGAGCTTTTTTCTCTGTTCCCTCAGCACAATCCAGATTCTTTTGGGGAGTTACCAGTACAGTAACCATACCAGGAAGTACTTAATTTATTAAGCTACTGCTTTTCTTAATCTCAGCGGAGATATTTACTGATAAACAGCTACCTACGCAGCATGTTCATGTCGTTCCTAAATGAGCTTTTATCTCTCTGCCCTCACCACAAATCAGATTCTTCTGAGGAGTTCCCAGTACATTATCCTTTCCCCTGTGTAATTACCTTAACAAGCTCCAGCTGTTTTTATTCTCAGAAGGTTTACTCCCTGATATACAGCTGCCTACCCCCTTCGTAAGTGCAGGTCCTAAATGAGCCTTTTTCTCTGTTCCCTCACCACAATCCAGATTCTTTTGGGGAGTTACCAGTACAGTAACCATACCAGGAAGTACTTAATTTATTAAGCTACTGCTTTTCTTAATCTCAGTGGAGATATTTACTGATAAACAGCTACCTACGCAGCATGTTCATGTCGTTCTTAAATGAGCTTTTATCTCTCTGCCCTCACCACAAATCAGATTCTTCTGAGGAGTTCCCAGTACATTATCCTTTCCCCTGTGTAATTACCTTAACAAGCTCCAGCTGTTTTTATTCTCAGAAGTTTTACTCCCTGATATACAGCTGCCTACCCCCTTCGTAAGTGCAGGTCCTAAATGAGCTATTTTCTCTGTTCCCTCACCACAATCCAGATTCTTTTGGGGAGTTACCAGTACAGTATCCATACCAGGAAGTACTTAATTTATTAAGCTACTGCTTTTCTTAATCTCAGTGGAGATATTTACTGATAAACAGCTACCTACGCAGCATGTTCATGTCGTTCCTAAACGAGCTTTTATCTATGTGCCCTCACCACAAATCAGATTCTTCTGAGGAGTTCCCAGTACATTATCCTTTCCCCTGTGTAATTACCTTAACAAGCTCCAGCTGTTTTTATTCTCAGAAGGTTTACTCCCTGATATACAGCTGCCTACCCCCTTCGTAAGTGCAGGTCCTAAATGAGCTTTTTTCTCTGTTCCCTCACCACAATCCAGATTCTTTTGGGGAGTTACCAGTACAGTAACCATACCAGGAAGTACTTAATTTATTAAACTACTGCTTTTCTTAATCTCATTGGAGATATTTACTGATAAACAGCTACCTACGCAGCATGTTCATGTCGTTCCTAAACGAGCTTTTATTTCTCTGCACTCACCACAAATCATTTTCTTCTGACGAGTTCCCAGTACATTATCCTTTCCCCTGTGTAATTACCTTAACAAGCTCCAGCTGTTTTTATTCTCAGAAGGTTTACTCCCTGATATACAGCTGCCTAACCCCTTCGTAAGTGCAGGTCCTAAATGAGCTTTTTTCTCTGTTCCCTCACCACAATCCAGATTCTTTTGGGGAGTAACCAGTACAGTAACCATGCCAGAAAGTACTTAATTTATTAAGCTACTGCTTTTCTTAATCTCAGTGGAGATATTTACTGATAAACAGCTACCTACGCAGCATGTTCATGTCGTTCCTAAATGAGCTTTTATCTCTCTGCCCTCACCACAAATCAGATTCTTCTGAGGATTTCCCAGTACATTATCCTTTCCCCTGCGTAATTACCTTAACAAGCTCCAGCTGTTTTTATTCTCAGAAGGTTTACTCCCTGATATACAAGCTGCCTACCCCCTTCGTAAGTGCAGGTCCTAAATGAGCTTTTTTCTCTGTTCCCTCACCACAATCCAGATTCTTTTGGAGTTACCAGTACAGTAACCATACCAGGAAGTACTTAATTTATTAAGCTACTGCTTTTCTTAATCTCAGTGGAGATATTTACTGAAAAACAGCTACCTACGCAGCATGTTCATGTCGTTCGTAAATGAGCTTTTATCTCTCTGCCCTAACCACAAATCAGATTCTTCTGAGGAGTTCCCAGTACATTATGCTTTCCCCTGTGTAATTACCTTAACAAGCTCCAGCTGTTTTTATTTTCAGAAGGTTTACTCCCTGATATACAGCTGCCTACCCCCTTCGTAAGTGCAGGTCCTAAATGAGCTTTTTTCTCTGTTCCCTCACCAAAATGCAGATTCTTTTGGGGAGTTCCCAGTACAGTAACCATACCAGGAAGTACTTAATTTATTAAGCTACTGCTTTTCTTAATCTCAGTGGAGATATTTACTGATAAACAGCTACCTACGCAGCCTGTTCATGTCGTTCCTAAATGAGCTTTTATCTCTCTGCCTCACCACAAATCAGATTCTTCTGAGGAGTTCCCAGTACATTATGCTTTCCCCTGTGTAATTACCTTAACAAGCTCCAGCTGTTTTTATTCTCAGAAGGTTTACTCCCTGATACACAGCTGCCAACCCCTTCGTAAATGCAGGTCCTAAATGAGCTTTTTTCTCTGTTCCCTCACCACAATCCAGATTCTTTTGGGGAGTTACCAGTACAGTAACCATACCAGGAAGTACTTAATTTATTAAGCTACTGCTTTTCTTAATCTCAGTGGAGATATTTACTGATAAACAGCTACCTACGCAGCATGTTCATGTCGTTCCTAAACGAGCTTTTATCTATGTGCCCTCACCACAAATCAGATTCTTCTGAGGAGTTCCCAGTACATTATCCTTTCCCCTGTGTAATTACCTTAACAAGCTCCAGCTGTTTTTATTCTCAGAAGGTTTACTCCCTGATATACAGCTGCCTACCCCCTTCGTAAGTGCAGGTCCTAAATGAGCTTTTTTCTCTGTTCCCTCACCACAATCCAGATTCTTTTGGGGAGTTACCAGTACAGTAACCATACCAGGAAGTACTTAATTTATTAAGCTACTGCTTTTCTTAATCTCAGTGGAGATATTTACTGATAAACAGCTACCTACGCAGCATGTTCATGTCGTTCCTAAATGAGCCTTTATCTCTCTGCCCTCACCACAAATCAGATTCTTCTGAGGAGTTCCCAGTACATTATCCTTTCCCCTGTGTAATTACCTTAACAAGCTCCAGCTGTTTTTATTCTCAGAAGGTTTACTCCCTGATATACAGCTGCCTACCCCCTTCGTAAGTTTAGGTCCTAAATGAGCTTTTTTCTCTGTTCCCTCACCACAATGCAGATTCTTTTGGGGAGTTACCAGTACAGTAACCATACCAGGAAGTACTTAATTTATTAAGCTACTGCTTTTCTTAATCTCAGTGGAGATATTTACTGATAAACAGCTACCTACTCAGCATGTTCATGTCATTCCTAAATGAGCTTTTATCTCTCTGCCCTCACCACAAATAAGATTCTTCTGAGGAGTTCCCAGTACAATATCCTTTCCCCTGTGTAATTACCTTAACAAGCTCCAGCTGTTTTTATTCTCAGAAGGTTTACTCCCTGATAAACAGCTGCCGACCCCCTTCGTAAGTGCAGGTCCTAAATGAGCTTTTTTCTCTGTTCCCTCACCACAATCCAGATTCTTTTGGGGAGTTACCAGTACAGTAACCATACCAGGAAGTACTTAATTTATTAAGCTACTGCTTTTCTTAATCTCAGTGGAGATATTTACTGATAAATAGCTACTTACGCAGCATGTTCATGTCGTTCCTAAACGAGCTTTTATCTCTCTGCCCTCACCACAAATCAGATTCTTCTGAGGAGTTCCCAGTACATTATCCATTCCCCTGTGTAATTACCTTAACAAGCTCCAGCTGTTTTTATTCTCAGAAGGTTTACTCCCTGATATACAGCTGCCTACCCCCTTCGTAAGTGCAGGTCTTAAATGAGCTTTTTTCTCTGTTCCCTCACCACAATCCAGATTCTTTTGGGGAGTTACCAGTACAGTAACCATGCCAGAAAGTACTTAATTTATTAAGCTACTGCTTTTCTTAATCTCAGTGGAGATATTTACTGATAAACAGCTACCTACGCAGCATGTTCATGTCGTTCCTAAATGAGCTTTTATCTCTCTGCCCTCACCACAAATCAGATTCTTCTGAGGAGTTCCCAGTACATTATCCTTTCCCCTGTGTAAATACCTTAACAAGCTCCAGCTGTTTTTATTCTCAGAAGGTTTACTCCCTGATATACAGCTGCCTACCCCCTTCGTAAGTGCAGGTCCTAAATGAGCTTTTTTCTCTGTTCCCTCACCACAATCCAGATTCTTTTGGGGAGTTACCAGTACAGTAACCATACCAGGAAGTACTTAATTTATTAAGCTACTGCTTTTCTTAATCTCAGTGGAGATATTTACTGATAAACAGCTACCTACGCAGCATGTTCATGTCGTTCCTAAATGAGCTTTTATCTCTCTGCCCTCACCATAAATCAGATTCTTCTGAGGAGTTCCCAGTACATTATCCTTTCCCCTGTGTAATTACCTTAACAAGCTCCAGCTGTTTTTATTCTCAGAAGGTTTACTCCCTGATATACAGCTGCCTACCCCCTTCGTAAGTGCAGGTCCTAAATGAGCTTTTTTCTCTGTTCCCTCACCACAATCCAGATTCTTTTGGGGAGTTACCAGTACAGTAACCATACCAGGAAGTACTTAATTTATTAAGCTACTGCTTTTCTTAATCTCAGTGGAGATATTTATTGATAAACAGCTACCTACGCAGCATGTTCATGTCGTTCCTAAATGAGCTTTTATCTCTCTGCCCTCACCACAAATCAGATTCTTCTGAGGAGTTCCCTGTACATTATCCTTTCCCCTGTGTAATTACCTTAACAAGCTCCAGCTGTTTTTATTCTCAGAAGGTTTACTCCCTGATATACAGCTGCCTACGCCCTTCGTAAGTGCAGGTCCTAAATGAGCTTTTTTCTCTGTTCCCTCACCACAATCCAGATTCTTTTGGGGAGTTACCAGTACAGTAACCATACCAGGAAGTACTTAATTTATTAAGCTACTGCTTTTCTTAATCTCAGTGGAGATATTTACTGATAAACAGCTACCTACGCAGCATGTTCATGTCGTTCCTAAATGAGCTTTTATCTCTCTGCCCTCACCACAAATCAGACTCTTCTGAGGAGTTCCCAGTACATTATCCTTTCCCCTGTGTAATTACCTTAACAAGCTCCAGCTGTTTTTATTCTCAGAAGGTTTACTCCCTGATATACAGCTGCCTACCCCTTCGTAAGTGAAGGTCGTAAATGAGAATTTTTCTCTGTTCCCTCACCACAATCCAGATTCTTTTGGGGAGATACCAGTACAGCAACAATACCAGGAAGTACTTAATTTATTAAGCTACTGCTTTTCTTAATCTCAGTGGAGATATTTACTGATAAACAGCTACCTACGCAGCATGATCATGTCGTTCCTAAATGAGCTTTTACCTCTCTGCCCTCACCACAAATCAGATTCTTCTGAGGAGTTCCCAGTACATTATCCTTTCCCCTGTGTAATTACCTTAACTAGCTCCAGCTGTTTTTATTCTCAGAAGGTTTACTCCCTGATATACAGCTGCCTACCCCCTTCGTAAGTGCAGGTCCTAAATGAGCTTTTTTCTCTGTTCCCTCACCACAATCCAGATTCTTTTGGGGAGTTACCAGTACAGTAACCATACCAGGAAGTACTTAATTTATTAAGCTACTGCTTTTCTTAATCTCAGTGGAGATATTTACTGATAAACAGCTACCTACGCAGCATGTTCATGTCGTTCCTAAATGAGCTTTTATCTTTCTGCCCTCACCACAAATCAGATTCTTCTGAGGAGTTCCCAGTACATTATCCTTTCCCATGTGTAATTACCTTAACAAGCTCCAGCTGTTTTTATTCTCAGAAGGTTTACTCCCTGATATACAGCTGCCTACCCCCTTCGTATGTGCTGGTCCTAAATGAGCTTTTTTCTCTGTTCCCTCACCACAATCCAGATTCTTTTGGGGAGTTACCAGTACAATAACCATACCAGGAAGTACTTAATTTATTAAGCTACTGCTTTTCTTAATCTCAGTGGAGATATTTACTGATAAACAGCTACCTACGCAGCATGTTCATGTCGTTCCTAAATGAGCTTTTATCTCTCTGCCCTCACCATAAATCAGATTCTTCTGAGGAGTTCCCAGTACATTATCCTTTCCCCTGTGTAATTACCTTAACAAGCTCCAGCTGTTTTTATTCTCAGAAGGTTTACTCCCTGATATACAGCTGCCTACCCCCTTCGTAAGTGCAGGTCCTAAATGAGCTTTTTTCTCTCTTCCCTCACCACAATCCAGATTCTTTTGGGGAGTTACCAGTACAGTAACCATACCAGGAAGTACTTAATTTATTAAGCTACTGCTTTTCTTAATCTCAGTGGAGATATTTATTGATAAACAGCTACGTACGCAGCATGTTCATGTCGTTCCTAAATGAGCTTTTATCTCTCTGCCCTCACCACAAATCAGATTCTTCTGAGGAGTTCCCAGTACATTATCCTTTCCCCTGTGTAATTACCTTAACAAGCTCCAGCTGTTTTTATTCTCAGAAGGTTTACTCCCTGATATACAGCTGCCTACCCCTTTCGTAAGTGCAGGTCCTAAATGAGCTTTTTTCTCTGTTCCCTCACCACAATGCAGATTCTTTTGGGGAGTTACCAGTACAGTAACCAAACCAGGAAGTACTCAATTTATTAAGCTACTGCTTTTCTTAATCTCAGTGGAGATATTTACTGATAAACAGCTACCTACGCAGCATGTTCATGTCGTTCCTAAATGAGTTTTTATCTCTCTCCCCTCACCACAAATCAGATTCTTCTGAGGAGTTCCCAGTACATTATCCTTTCCCCTGTGTAATTACCTTAACAAGCTCCAGCTGTTTTTATTCTCAGAAGGTTTACTCCCTGATATACAGCTGCCTACGCCCTTCGTAAGTGCAGGCCCTAAATGAGCTTTTTTCTCTGTTCCCTCACCACAATCCAGATTCTTTTGGGGAGTTACCAGTACAGTAACCATACCAGGAAGTAATTAATTTATTAAGCTACTGCTTTTCTTAATCTCAGTGGAGATATTTACTGATAAACAGCTACCTACGCAGCATGTTCATGTCGTTCCTAAATGAGCTTTTATCTCTCTGCCCTCACCACAAATCAGACTCTTCTGAGGAGTTCCCAGTACATTATCCTTTCCCCTGTGTAATTACCTTAACAAGCTCCAGCTGTTTTTATTCTCAGAAGGTTTACTCCCTGATATACAGCTGCCTACCCCTTCGTGAGTGCAGGTCGTAAATGAGAATTTTTCTCTGTTCCCTCACCATAATCCAGATTCTTTTGGGGAGTTACCAGTACAGCAACCATACCAGGAAGTACTTAATTTATTAAGCTACTGCTTTTCTTAATCTCAGTGGAGATATTTACTGATAAACAGCTACCTACGCCGCATGTTCATGTCGTTCCTAAATGAGCTTTTATCTCTCTGCATTCACCACAAATCAGATTCTTCTGAGGAGTTCCCAGTACATTATCCTTTCCCCTGTGTAATTACCTTAACAAGCTCCAGCTGTTTTTATTCTCAGAAGGTTTACTCCCTGATATACAGCTGCCTACCCCCTTCGTAAGTGCAGGTCCTAAATGAGCTTTTTTCTCTGTTCCCTCACCACAATCGAGATTCTTTTGGGGAGTTACCAGTACAGCAACCATACCAGGAAGTACTTAATTTATTAAGCTACTGCTTTTCTTAATCTCAGTGGAGATATTTACTGATAAACAGCTACCTACGCAGCATGTTCATGTCGTTCGTAAATGAGCTTTTATCTCTCTGCCCTCACCACAAATCAGATTCTTCTGAGGAGTTCCCAGTACATTATCCTTTCCCCTGTGTAATTACCTTAACAAGCTCCAGCTGTTTTTATTCTCAGAAGGTTTACTCCCTGATATACAGCTGCCTACCCCCTTCGTATGTGCTGGTCCTAAATGAGCTTTTTTCTCTGTTCCCTTACCACAATCCAGATTCTTTTGGGGAGTTACCAGTACAATAACCATACCAGGAAGTACTTAATTTATTAAGCTACTGCTTTTCTTAATCTCAGTGGAGATATTTACTGATAAACAGCTACCTACGCAGCATGTTCATATCGTTCCTAAATGAGCTTTTATCTCTCTGCCCTCACCATGAATCAGATTCTTCTGAGGAGTTCCCAGTACATTATCCTTTCCCCTGTGTAATTACCTTAACAAGCTCCAGCTGTTTTTATTCTCAGAAGGTTTACTCCCTGATATACAGCTGCCTACCCCCTTCGTAAGTGCAGGTCCTAAATGAGCTTTTTTCTCTCTTCCCTCACCACAATCCAGATTCTTTTGGGGAGTTACCAGTACAGTAACCATACCAGGAAGTACTTAATTTATTAAGCTACTGCTTTTCTTAATCTCAGTGGAGATATTTATTCATAAACAGCTACGTACGCAGCATGTTCATGTCGTTCCTAAATGAGCTTTTATCTCTCTGCCCTCACCACAAATCAGATTCTTCTGAGGAGTTCCCAGTACATTATCCTTTCCCCTGTGTAATTACCTTAACAAGCTCCAGCTGTTTTTATTCTCAGAAGGTTTACTCCCTGATATACAGCTGCCTACCCCTTTCGTAAGTGCAGGTCCTAAATGAGCTTTTTTCTCTGTTCCCTCACCACAATGCAGATTCTTTTGGGGAGTTACCAGTACAGTAACCAAACCAGGAAGTACTCAATTTATTAAGCTACTGCTTTTCTTAATCTCAGTGGAGATATTTACTGATAAACAGCTACCTACGCAGCATGTTCATGTCGTTCCTAAATGAGTTTTTATCTCTCTCCCCTCACCACAAATCAGATTCTTCTGAGGAGTTCCCAGTACATTATCCTTTCCCCTGTGTAATTACCTTAACAAGCTCCAGCTGTTTTTATTCTCAGAAGGTTTACTCCCTGATACACCGCTGCCTACGCCCTTCGTAAGTGCAGGCCCTAAATGAGCTTTTTTCTCTGTTCCCTCACCACAATCCAGATTCTTTTGGGGAGTTACCAGTACAGTAACCATACCAGGAAGTAATTAATTTATTAAGCTACTGCTTTTCTTAATCTCAGTGGAGATATTTACGGATAAACAGCTACCTACGCAGCATGTTCATGTCGTTCCTAAATGAGCTTTTATCTCTCTGCCCTCACCACAAATCAGACTCTTCTGAGGAGTTCCCAGTACATTATCCTTTCCCCTGTGTAATTACCTTAACAAGCTCCAGCTGTTTTTATTCTCAGAAGGTTTACTCCCTGATATACAGCTGCCTACCCCTTCGTGAATGCAGGTCGTAAATGAGAATTTTTCTCTGTTCCCTCACCATAATCCAGATTCTTTTGGGGAGTTACCAGTACAGCAACCATACCAGGAAGTACTTAATTTATTAAGCTACTGCTTTTCTTAATCTCAGTGGAGATATTTACTGATAAACAGCTACCTACGCAGCATGTTCATGTCGTTCCTAAATGAGCTTTTATCTCTCTGCATTCACCACAAATCAGATTCTTCTGAGGAGTTCCCAGTACATTATCCTTTCCCCTGTGTAATTACCTTAACAAGCTCCAGCTGTTTTTATTCTCAGAAGGTTTACTCCCTGATATACAGCTGCCTACCCCCTTCGTAAGTGCAGGTCCTAAATGAGCTTTTTTCTCTGTTCCCTCACCACAATCGAGATTCTTTTGGGGAGTTACCAGTACAGCAACCATACCAGGAAGTACTTAATTTATTAAGCTACTGCTTTTCTTAATCTCAGTGGAGATATTTACTGATAAACAGCTACCTACGCAGCATTTTCATGTCGTTCCTAAATGAGCTTTTATCTCTCTGCCCTCACCACAAATCAGATTCTTCTGAGGAGTTCCCAGTACATTATCCTTTCCCCTGTGTAATTACCTTAACAAGCTCCAGCTGTTTTTATTCTCAGAAGGTTTACTCCCTGATATACAGCTGCCTACCCCCTTCGTAAGTGCAGGTCCTAAATGAGCTTTTTTCTCTGTTCCCTCACCACAATCCAGATTCTTTTGGGGAGTTACCAGTACAGTAACCATACCAGGAAGTACTTAATTTATTAAGCTACTGCTTTTCTTAATCTCAGTGGAGATATTTACTGATAAACAGCTACCTACGCAGCATGTTCATGTCGTTCCTAAATGAGCTTTTATCTCTCTGCCCTCACCACAAATCAGATTCTTCTGAGGAGTTCCCAGTACATTATCCTTTCCCCTGTGTAATTAACTTAACAAGCTCCAGCTGTTTTTATTCTCAGAAGGGTTACTCCCTGATATACAGTTGCCTACCCCCTTCGTAAGTGTAGGTCCTAAATGAGCTTTTTTCTCTGTTCCCTCACCACAATCCAGATTCCTTTGGGGAGTTACCAGTACAGTAACCATACCAGGAAGTACTTAATTTATTAAGCTACTGCTTTTCTTAATCTCAGTGGAGATATTTACTGATAAACAGCTACCTCCGCAGCATGTTCATGTCGTTCCTAAATGAGCTTTTATCTCTCTTCCCTCACCACAAATCAGATTCTTCTGTGGAGTTCCCAGTACATTATCCTTTCCCCTGTGTAATTACCTTAACAAGCTCCAGCTGTTTTTATTCTCAGAAGGTTTACTCCCTGATATACAGCTGCCTACCCCCTTCGTAAGTGCAGGTCCTAAATGAGCTTTTTTCTCTGTTCCCTTACCACAATCCAGATTCTTTTGGGGAGTTACCAGTACAGTAACCATACCAGGAAGTATTTAATTTATTAAGCTACTGCTTTTCTTAATCTCAGTGGAGATATTTACTGATAAACAGCTACCTATGCAGCATGTTCATGTCGTTCCTAAATGAGCTTTTATCTCTCTGCCCTCACCACAAATCAGATTCTTCTGAGGAGTTCCCAGTACATTATCCTTTCCCCTGTGTAATTACCTTAACAAGCTCCAGCTGTTTTTATTCTCAGAAGGTTTACTCCCTGATATACAGCTGCCTACCCCCTTCGTAAGTGCAGGTCCTAAATGAGCTTTTTTCTCTGTTCCCTTACCACAATCCAGATTCTTTTGGGGAGTTACCAGTACAGTAACCATACCAGGAAGTACTTAATTTATTAAGCTACTGCTTTTCTTAATCTCAGTGGAGATATTTACTGATAAACAGCTACCTACGCAGCATGTTCATGTCGTTCCTAAATGAGCTTTTATCTCTCTGCCCTCACCACAAATCAGATTCTTCTGAGGAGTTCCCAGTACATTATCCTTTCCCCTGTGTAATTACCTTAACAAGCTCCAGCTGATTTTCTTCTCAGAAGGTTTACTCCCTGATATACAGCTGCCTACCCCCTTCGTAAGTGCAGGTCCTAAATGAGCTTTTTTCTCTGTTCCCTCACCACAATCGAGATTCTTTTGGGGAGTTACCAGTACAGCAACCATACCAGGAAGTACTTAATTTATTAAGCTACTGCTTTTCTTAATCTCAGTGGAGATATTTACTGATAAACAGCTACCTACGCAGCATGTTCATGTCGTTCCTAAATGAGCTTTTATCTCTCTGCCTCACCACAAATCAGATTCTTCTGAGGAGTTCCCAGTACATTATCCTTTCCCCTGTGTAATTACCTTAACAAGCTCCAGCTGTTTTTATTCTCAGAAGGTTTACTCCCTGATATACAGCTGCCTACCCCCTTCGTAAGTGCAGGTCCTAAATGAGCTTTTTTCTCTGTTCCCTCACCACAATCCAGATTCTTTTGGGGAGTTACCAGTACAGTAACCATACCAGGAAGTAATTAATTTATTAAGCTACTGCTTTTCTTAATCTCAGTGGAGATATTTACTGATAAACAGCTACCTACGCAGCATGTTCATGTCGTTCCTAAATGAGCTTTTATCTCTCTGCCCTCACCACAAATCAGACTCTTCTGAGGAGTTCCCAGTACATTATCCTTTCCCCTGTGTAATTACCTTAACAAGCTCCAGCTGTTTTTATTCTCAGAAGGTTTACTCCCTGATATACAGCTGCCTACCCCTTCGTGAGTGCAGGTCGTAAATGAGAATTTTTCTCTGTTCCCTCACCATAATCCAGATTCTTTTCGGGAGTTACCAGTACAGCAACCATACCAGGAAGTACTTAATTTATTAAGCTACTGCTTTTCTTAATCTCAGTGGAGATATTTACTGATAAACAGCTACCTACGCAGCATGTTCATGTCGTTCCTAAATGAGCTTTTATCTCTCTGCATTCACCACAAATCAGATTCTTCTGAGGAGTTCCCAGTACATTATCCTTTCCCCTGTGTAATTACCTTAACAAGCTCCAGCTGTTTTTATTCTCAGAAGGTTTACTCCCTGATATACAGCTGCCTACCCCCTTCGTAAGTGCAGGTCCTAAATGAGCTTTTTTCTCTGTTCCCTCACCACAATCGAGATTCTTTTGGGGAGTTACCAGTACAGCAACCATACCAGGAAGTACTTAATTTATTAAGCTACTGCTTTTCTTAATCTCAGTGGAGATATTTACTGATAAACAGCTACCTACGCAGCATGTTCATGTCGTTCCTAAATGAGCTTTTATCTCTCTGCCCTCACCACAAATCAGATTCTTCTGAGGAGTTCCCAGTACATTATCCTTTCCCCTGTGTAATTACCTTAACAAGCTCCAGCTGTTTTTATTCTCAGAAGGTTTACTCCCTGATATACAGCTGCCTACCCCCTTCGTAAGTGCAGGTCCTAAATGAGCTTTTTTCTCTGTTCCCTCACCACAATCCAGATTCTTTTGGGGAGTTACCAGTACAGTAACCATACCAGGAAGTACTTAATTTATTAAGCTACTGCTTTTCTTAATCTCAGTGGAGATATTTACTGATAAACAGCTACCTACGCAGCATGTTCATGTCGTTCCTAAATGAGCTTTTATCTCTCTGCCCTCACCACAAATCAGATTCTTCTGAGGAGTTCCCAGTACATTATCCTTTCCCCTGTGTAATTAACTTAACAAGCTCCAGCTGTTTTTATTCTCAGAAGGGTTACTCCCTGATATACAGCTGCCTACCCCCTTCGTAAGTGTAGGTCCTAAATGAGCTTTTTTCTCTGTTCCCTCACCACAATCCAGATTCTTTTGGGGAGTTACCAGTACAGTAACCATACCAGGAAGTACTTAATTTATTAAGCTACTGCTTTTCTTAATCTCAGTGGAGATATTTACTGATAAACAGCTACCTACGCAGCATGTTCATGTCGTTCCTAAATGAGCTTTTATCTCTCTTCCCTCACCACAAATCAGATTCTTCTGAGGAGTTCCCAGTACATTATCTTTCCCCTGTGTAATTACCTTAAAAAGCTCCAGCTGTTTTTATTCTCAGAAGGTTTACTCCCTGATATACAGCTGCCTACCCCCTTCGTAAGTGCAGGTCCTAAATGAGCTTTTTTCTCTGTTCCCTTACCACAATCCAGATTCTTTTGGGGAGTTACCAGTACAGTAACCATACCAGGAAGTACTTAATTTATTAAGCTACTGCTTTTCTTAATCTCAGTGGAGATATTTACTGATAAACAGCTACCTACGCAGCATGTTCATGTCGTTCCTAAATGAGCTTTTATCTCTCTGCCCTCACCACAAATCAGATACTTCTGAGGAGTTCCCAGTACATTATCCTTTTCCTGTGTAATTACCTTAACAACTCCAGCTGTTTTTATTCTCAGAAGGTTTACTCCCTGATATACAGCTGCCTACCCCTTTCGTAAGTGCAGGTCCTAAATGAGCTTTTTTCTCTGTTCCCTCACCACAATCCAGATTCTTTTGGGGAGTTACCAGTACAGTAACCATACCAGGAAGTACTTAATTTATTAAGCTACTGCTTTTCTTAATATCAGTGGAGATATTTACTGATAAACAGCTACCTACGCAGCATGTTCATGTCGTTCCTAAATGAGCTTTTATCTCTCTGCCCTCACCACAAATCAGATTCTTCTGAGGAGTTCCCAGTACATTATCCTTTCCCCTGTGTAATTACCTTAACAAGCTCCAGCTGTTTTTATTCTCAGAAGGTTTACTCCCTGATATACAGCTGCCTACCCCCTTCGTAAGTGCAGGTCCTAAATGAGCTTTTTTCTCTTTTCCCTCACCACAATCCAGATTCTTTTGGGGAGTTACCAGTACAGTAACCATACCAGGAAGTACTTAATTTATTAAGCTACTGCTTTTCTTAATCTCAGTGGAGATATTTACTGATAAACAGCTACCTACGCCGCATGTTCATGTCGTTCCTAAATGAGCTTTTATCTCTCTGCCCTCACCACAAATCAGATTCTTCTGAGGAGTTCCCAGTACATTATCCTTTCCCCTGTGTAATTAACTTAACAAGCTCCAGCTGTTTTTATTCTCAGAAGGGTTACTCCCTGATATACAGCTGCCTACCCCCTTCGTAAGTGCAGGTCCTAAATGAGCTTTTTTCTCTTTTCCCTCACCACAATCCAGATTCTTTTGGGGAGTTACCAGTACAGTAACCATACCAGGAAGTACTTAATTTATTAAGCTACTGCTTTTCTTAATCTCAGTGGAGATATTTACTGATAAACAGCTACCTACGCAGCATGTTCATGTCGTTCCTAAATGAGCTTTTATCTCTCTTCCCTCACCACAAATCAGATTCTTCTGAGGAGTTCCCAGTACATTATCTTTCCCCTGTGTAATTACCTTAACAAGCTCCAGCTGTTTTTATTCTCAGAAGGTTTACTCCCTGATATACAGCTGCCTACCCCCTTCTTAAGTGCAGGTCCTAAATGAGCTTTTTTCTCTGTTCCCTTACCACAATCCAGATTCTTTTGGGGAGTTACCAGTACAGTAACCATACCAGGAAGTACTTAATTTATTAAGCTACTGCTTTTCTTAATCTCAGTGGAGATATTTACTGATAAACAGCTACCTACGCAGCATGTTCATGTCGTTCCTAAATGAGCTTTTATCTCTCTGCCCTCACCACAAATCAGATACTTCTGAGGAGTTCCCAGTACATTATCCTTTCCCCTGTGTAATTACCTTAACAACTCCAGCTGTTTTTATTCTCAGAAGGTTTACTCCCTGATATACAGCTGCCTACCCCTTTCGTAAGTGCAGGTCCTAAATGAGCTTTTTTCTCTGTTCCCTCACCACAATCCAGATTCTTTTGGGGAGTTACCAGTACAGTAACCATACCAGGAAGTACTTAATTTATTAAGCTACTGCTTTTCTTAATATCAGTGGAGATATTTACTGATAAACAGCTACCTACGCAGCATGTTCATGTCGTTCCTAAATGAGCTTTTATCTCTCTGCCCTCACCACAAATCAGATTCTTCTGAGGAGTTCCCAGTACATTATCCTTTCCCCTGTGTAATTACCTTAACAAGCTCCAGCTGTTTTTATTCTCAGAAGGTTTACTCCCTGATATACAGCTGCCTACCCCCTTCGTAAGTGCAGGTCCTAAATGAGCTTTTTTCTCTTTTCCCTCACCACAATCCAGATTCTTTTGGGGAGTTACCAGTACAGTAACCATACCAGGAAGTACTTAATTTATTAAGCTACTGCTTTTCTTAATCTCAGTGGAGATATTTACTGATAAACAGCTACCTACGCAGCATGTTCATGTCGTTCCTAAATGAGCTTTTATCTCTCTGCCCTCACCACAAATCAGATTCTTCTGAGGAGTTCCCAGTACATTATCCTTTCCCCTGTGTAATTACCTTAACAAGCTCCAGCTGTTTTTATTCTCAGAAGGTTTACTCCCTGATATACAGCTGCCTACCCCCTTCGTAAGTGCAGGTCCTAAATGAGCTTTTTTCTCTGTTCCCTTACCACAATCCAGATTCTTTTGGGGAGTTACCAGTACAGTAACCATACCAGGAAGTACTTAATTTATTAAGCTACTGCTTTTCTTAATCTCAGTGGAGATATTTACTGATAAACAGCTACCTACGCAGCATGTTCATGTCGTTCCTAAATGAGCTTTTATCTCTCTGCCCTCACCACAAATCAGATTCATCTGAGGAGTTCCCAGTACATTATCCTTTCCCCTGTGTAATTACCTTAACAAGCTCCAGCTGTTTTTCTTCTCAGAAGGTTTACTCCCTGATATACAGCTGCCTACCCCCTTCGTAAGTGCAGGTCCTAAATGAGCTTTTTTCTCTGTTCCCTCACCACAATCGAGATTCTTTTGGGGAGTTACCAGTACAGCAACCATACCAGGAAGTACTTAATTTATTAAGCTACTGCTTTTCTTAATCTCAGTGGAGATATTTACTGATAAACAGCTACCTACGCAGCATGTTCATGTCGTTCCTAAATGAGCTTTTATCTCTCTGCCCTCTCCACAAATCAGATTCTTCTGAGGAGTTCCCAGTACATTATCCTTTCCCCTGTGTAATTACCTTAACAAGCTCCAGCTGTTTTTATTCTCAGAAGGTTTACTCCCTGATATACAGCTGCCTACCCCCTTCGTAAGTGCAGGTCCTAAATGAGCTTTTTTCTCTGTTCCCTCACCACAATCCAGATTCTTTTGGGGAGTTACCAGTACAGTAACCATACCAGGAAGTAATTAATTTATTAAGCTACTGCTTTTCTTAATCTCAGTGGAGATATTTACTGATAAACAGCTACCTACGCAGCATGTTCATGTCGTTCCTAAATGAGCTTTTATCTCTCTGCCCTCACCACAAATCAGACTATTCTGAGGAGTTCCCAGTACATTATCCTTTCCCCTGTGTAATTACCTTAACAAGCTCCAGCTGTTTTTATTCTCAGAAGGTTTACTCCCTGATATACAGCTGCCTACCCCTTCGTGAGTGCAGGTCGTAAATGAGAATTTTTCTCTGTTCCCTCACCATAATCCAGATTCTTTTCGGGAGTTACCAGTACAGCAACCATACCAGGAAGTACTTAATTTATTAAGCTACTGCTTTTCTTAATCTCAGTGGAGATATTTACTGATAAACAGCTACCTACGCAGCATGTTCATGTCGTTCCTAAATGAGCTTTTATCTCTCTGCATTCACCACAAATCAGATTCTTCTGAGGAGTTCCCAGTACATTATCCTTTCCCCTGTGTAATTACCTTAACAAGCTCCAGCTGTTTTTATTCTCAGAAGGTTTACTCCCTGATATACAGCTGCCTACCCCCTTCGTAAGTGCAGGTCCTAAATGAGCTTTTTTCTCTGTTCCCTCACCACAATCGAGATTCTTTTGGGGAGTTACCAGTACAGCAACCATACCAGGAAGTACTTAATTTATTAAGCTACTGCTTTTCTTAATCTCAGTGGAGATATTTACTGATAAACAGCTACCTACGCAGCATGTTCATGTCGTTCCTAAATGAGCTTTTATCTTTCTGCCCTCACCACAAATCAGATTCTTCTGAGGAGTTCCCAGTACATTATCCTTTCCCCTGTGTAATTACCTTAACAAGCTCCAGCTGTTTTTATTCTCAGAAGGTTTACTCCCTGATATACAGCTGCCTACCCCCTTCGTAAGTGCAGGTCCTAAATGAGCTTTTTTCTCTGTTCCCTCACCACAATCCAGATTCTTTTGGGGAGTTACCAGTACAGTAACCATACCAGGAAGTACTTAATTATTAAGCTACTGCTTTTCTTAATCTCAGTGGAGATATTTACTGATAAACAGCTACCTACGCAGCATGTTCATGTCGTTCCTAAATGAGCTTTTATCTCTCTGCCCTCACCACAAATCAGATTCTTCTGAGGAGTTCCCAGTACATTATCCTTTCCCCTGTGTAATTAACTTAACAAGCTCCAGCTGTTTTTATTCTCAGAAGGGTTACTCCCTGATATACAGCTGCCTACCCCCTTCGTAAGTGTAGGTCCTAAATGAGCTTTTTTCTCTGTTCCCTCACCACAATCCAGATTCTTTTGGGGAGTTACCAGTACAGTAACCATACCAGGAAGTACTTAATTTATTAAGCTACTGCTTTTCTTAATCTCAGTGGAGATATTTACTGATAAACAGCTACCTACGCAGCATGTTCATGTCGTTCCTAAATGAGCTTTTATCTCTCTTCCCTCACCACAAATCAGATTCTTCTGAGGAGTTCCCAGTACATTATCTTTCCCCTGTGTAATTACCTTAACAAGCTCCAGCTGTTTTTATTCTCAGAAGGTTTACTCCCTGATATACAGCTGCCTACCCCCTTCGTAAGTGCAGGTCCTAAATGAGCTTTTTTCTCTGTTCCCTTACCACAATCCAGATTCTTTTGGGGAGTTACCAGTACAGTAACCATACCAGGAAGTACTTAATTTATTAAGCTACTGCTTTTCTTAATCTCAGTGGAGATATTTACTGATAAACAGCTACCTACGCAGCATGTTCATGTCGTTCCTAAATGAGCTTTTATCTCTCTGCCCTCACCACAAATCAGATACTTCTGAGGAGTTCCCAGTACATTATCCTTTCCCCTGTGTAATTACCTTAACAACTCCAGCTGTTTTTATTCTCAGAAGGTTTACTCCCTGATATACAGCTGCCTACCCCTTTCGTAAGTGCAGGTCCTAAATGAGCTTTTTTCTCTGTTCCCTCACCACAATCCAGATTCTTTTGGGGAGTTACCAGTACAGTAACCATACCAGGAAGTACTTAATTTATTAAGCTACTGCTTTTCTTAATATCAGTGGAGATATTTACTGATAAACAGCTACCTACGCAGCATGTTCATGTCGTTCCTAAATGAGCTTTTATCTCTCTGCCCTCACCACAAATCAGATTCTTCTGAGGAGTTCCCAGTACATTATCCTTTCCCCTGTGTAATTACCTTAACAAGCTCCAGCTGTTTTTATTCTCAGAAGGTTTACTCCCTGATATACAGCTGCCTACCCCCTTCGTAAGTGCAGGTCCTAAATGAGCTTTTTTCTCTTTTCCCTCACCACAATCCAGATTCTTTTGGGGAGTTACCAGTACAGTAACCATACCAGGAAGTACTTAATTTATTAAGCTACTGCTTTTCTTAATCTCAGTGGAGATATTTACTGATAAACAGCTACCTACGCAGCATGTTCATGTCGTTCCTAAATGAGCTTTTATCTCTCTGCCCTCACCACAAATCAGATTCTTCTGAGGAGTTCCCAGTACATTATCCTTTCCCCTGTGTAATTACCTTAACAAGCTCCAGCTGTTTTTATTCTCAGAAGGTTTACTCCCTGATATACAGCTGCCTACCCCCTTCGTAAGTGCAGGTCCTAAATGAGCTTTTTTCTCTTTTCCCTCACCACAATCCAGATTCTTTTGGGGAGTTACCAGTACAGTAACCATACCAGGAAGTACTTAATTTATTAAGCTACTGCTTTTCTTAATCTCAGTGGAGATATTTACTGATAAACAGCTACCTACGCAGCATGTTCATGTCGTTCCTAAATGAGCTTTTATCTCTCTGCCCTCACCACAAATCAGATTCTTCTGAGGAGTTCCCAGTACATTATCCTTTCCCCTGTGTAATTACCTTAACAAGATCCAGCTGTTTTTATTCTCAGAAGGTTTACTCCCTGATATACAGCTGCCTACCCCCTTCGTAAGTGCAGGTCCTAAATGAGCTTTTTTCTCTGTTCCCTCACCACAATCCAGATTCTTTTGGGGAGTTACCAGTACAGTATCCATACCAGGAAGTACTTAATTTATTAAGCTACTGCTTTTCTTAATCTCAGTGGAGATATTTACTGATAACAGCTACCTACGAAGCATGTTCATGTCGTTCCTAAATGAGCTTTTATCTCTCTGCCCTCAACACAAATCAGATTCTTCTGAGGAGTTCCCAGTACATTATCCTTTCCCCTGTGTAATTACCTTAACAAGCTCCAGCTGTTTTTATTCTCAGAAGGATTACTCCCTGATATACTGCTGCCTACCCCCTTCGTAAGTGCAGGTCCTAAATGAGCTTTTTTCTCTGTGCCCTCACCACAATCCAGATTCTTTTGGGGAGTTACCAGTACAGTAACCATACCAGGAAGTACTTAATTTATTAAGCTACTGCTTTTCTTAATCTCAGTGGAGATATTTACTGATAAACCGCTAAATATGCAGCATGTTCATGTCGTTCCTAAATGAGCTTTTATCTCTCTGCCCTCACCACAAATCAGATTCTTGTGAGGAGTTCCCAGTACATTATACTTTCCCCTGTGTAATTACCTTAACAAGCTCCAGCTGTTTTTATTCTCAGAAGGTTTACTCCCTGATATACTGCTGCATACCCCCTTCGTAAGTGCAGGTCCTAAATGAGCTTTTTTCTCTGTTCCCTCACCACAATCCAGATTCTTTTGGGGAGTTACCAGTACAGTAACCATACCAGGAAGTACTTAATTTATTAAGCTACTGCTTTTCTTATTCTCAGTGGAGATATTTACTGATAAACTGCTACATATGCAGCATGTTCATGTCGTTCCTAAATGAGCTTTTATCTCTCTGCCCTCACCAGAAATCAGATTCTTCTGAGGAGTTCCCAGTACATTATCCTTTCCCCTGTGTAATTACCTTAACAAGCTCCAGCTGTTTTTATTCTCAGAAGGTTTACTCCCTGATATACAGCTGCCTACCCCCTTCGTAAGTGCAGGTCCTAAATGAGCTTTTTTCTCTGTTCCCTCACCACAATCCACATTCTTTTGGGGAGTTACCATTACAGTAACCATACCAGGAAGTACTTACTTTATTAAGCTACTGCTTTTCTTAATCTCAGTGGAGATATTTACTGATAAACAGCTACCTACGCAGCATGTTCATGTCGTTCCTAAATGAGCTTTTATCTCTCTGCCCTCACCACAAATCAGATTCTTCTGAGGAGTTCCCAATACATTATCCTTTCCACTGTGTAATTACCTTAACAAGCTCCAGCTGTTTTTATTCTCAGAAGGTTTACTCCCTGATATACTGCTGCCTACCCCCTTCGTAAGTGCAGGTCCTAAATGAGTTTTTTTCTCTGTTCCCTCACCACAATCCAGATTCTTTTGGGGAGTTACCAGTACAGTAACCATACCAGGAAGTACTTAATTTATTAAGCTACTGCTTTTCTTAATCTCAGTGGAGATATTTACTGATAAACAGCTACCTACGCAGCATGTTCATGTCGTTCCTAAATGAGCTTTTATCTCTCTGCCCTCACCAGAAATCAGATTCTTCTGAGGAGTTCCCAGTACATTATCCTTTCCCCTGTGTAATTACCTTAACAAGCTCCAGCCGTTTTTATTCTCAGAAGGTTTACTCCCTGATATACAGCTGCATACCCCCTTCGTAAGTGCAATTCCTAAATGAGCTTTTTTCTCTGTTCCCTCACCACAATCCAGATTCTTTTAGGGAGTTACCAGTACAGTAACCATACGAGGAAGTACTTAATTTATTAAGCTACTGCTTTTCTTAATCTCAGTGAAGATATTTACTGATAAACAGCTACCTACGCAGCATGTTCATGTCGTTCCTAAATGAGCTTTTATCTCTCTGCCCTCACCACAAATCAGATTCTTCTGAGGAGTTCCCAGTACATTATCCATTCCCCTGTGTAATTACCTTAACAAGCTCCAGCTGTTTTAATTCTCAGAAGGTTTACTCCCTGATATACAGCTGCCTACCCCCTTCGTAAGTGCAGGTCCTAAATGAGCTTTTTTCTCTGTTCCCTCACCACAATCCAGATTCTTTTGGGGAGTTACCAGTACAGTAACCATACCAGGAAGTACTTAATTTATTAAGCTACTGCTTTTCTTAATCTCAGTGGAGATATTTACTGAAAAACAGCTACCTACGCAGCATGTTCATGTCGTTCCTAAATGAGCTTTTATCTCTCTGCCCTCACCACAAATCAGATTCTTCTGAGGAGTTCCCAGTACATTATCCATTCCCCTGTGTAATTAACTTAACAAGCTCCAGCTGTTTTTATTCTCAGAAGGTTTACTCCCTGATATACCAGCTGCCTAACCCCTTCGTAAGTGCAGGTCCTAAATGAGCTTTTTTCTCTGTTCCCTCACCACAATCCAGATTCTTTTGGGGAGTTACCAGTACAGTGACCATACCAGGAAGTACTTAATTTATTAAGCTACTGCTTTTCTTAATCTCAGTGGAGATATTTACTGATAAACAGCTACCTACGCAGCATGTTCATGTGGTTCCTAAATGAGCTTTAATCTCTCTCCCCTCACCACAAATCAGATTCTTCTGAGGAGTTCCCAGTACATTATCCTTTCCCCTGTGTAATTACCTTAACAAGCTCCAGGTGTTTTTATTCTCAGAAGGTTTACTCCCTGATATACAGCTGCCTACCCCCTTCGTAAGTGCAGGTCCTAAATGAGCTTTTTTCTCTGTTCCCTCCCCACAATCCAGATTCTTTTGGGGAGTTATCAGTACAGTAACCATAGCAGGAAGTACTTAATTTATTAAGCTACTGCTTTTCTTAATCTCAGTGGAGATATTTACTGATAAACAGCTACCTACGCAGCATGTTCATGTCGTTCCTAAATGAGTTTTTATCTCTCTGCCCTCACCACAAATCAGATTCTTCTGAGGAGTTCCCAGTACATTATCCTTTCCCCTGTGTAATTAGTTTAACAAGCTCCAGCTGTTTTTATTCTCAGAAGGTTTACTCCCTGATATACAGCTGCCTACCCCCTTCGTAAGTGCAGGTCCTAAATGAGCTTTTTTCTCTGTTCCCTCCCCACAATCCAGATTCTTTTTTGGAGTTCCCAGTACAGTAACCATACCAGGAAGTACTTAATTTATTAAGCTACTGCTTTTCTTAATCTCAGTGGAGATATTTACTGATAAACAGCTACCTACGCAGCATGTTCATGTCGTTCCTAAATGAGCTTTTATCTCTCTGCCCTCACCACAAATCAGATTCTTCTGAGGAGTTCCCAGTACATTATCCTTTCCCCTGTGTAATTACCTTAACAAGCTCCAGCTTTTTTTATTCTCAGAAGGTTTACTCCCTGATATACAGCTGCCTACCCCCTTCGTAAGTGCAGGTCCTAAATGAGCTTTTTTCTCTGTTCCCTCACCACAATCCAGATTCTTTTGGGGAGTTACCAGTACAGTAACCATACCAGGAAGTACTTAATTTATTAAGCTACTGCTTTTCTTAATCTCAGTGGAGATATTTACTGATAAACAGCTACCTACGCAGCATGTTCATGTGGTTCCTATATGAGCTTTTATCTCTCTGCCCTCACCACAAATCAGATTCTTCTGAGGAGTTCCCAGTATATTATCCTTTCCCCTGTGTAATTACCTTAACAAGCTCCAGCTGTTTTTATTCTCAGAAGGTTTCCTCCCTGATATACAGCTGCCTAACCCTTCGTAAGTGCAGGTCCTAAATGAGTTTTTTTCTCTGTTCCCTCACCACAATCCAGATTCTTTTGGGGAGTTACCAGTACAGTAACCATTCCAGGAAGTACTTAATTTATTAAGCTACTGCTTTTCTTAATCTCAGTGGAGATATTTACTGATAAACAGGTACATGTCGTTCGTAAATGAGCTTTTATCTCTCTGCCCTCACCACAAATCAGATTCTTCTGAGGAGTTCCCAGTACATTATCCTTTCCCCTGTGTAATTACCTTAACAAGCTCCAGCTGTTTTTATTCTCAGAAGGTTTACTCCCTGATATACAGCTGCCTACCCCCTTCGTAAGTGCAGATCCTAAATGAGCTTTTTTCTCTGTTCCCTCACCACAATCCAGATTCTTTTGGGGAGTTACCAGTACAGTAACCATACCAGGAAGTACTTAATTTATTAAGCTACTGCTTTTCTTAATCTCAGTGGAGATATTTACTGATAAACAGCTACCTACGCAGCATGTTCATGTCGTTCCTAAATGAGCTTTTATCTCTCTGCCCTCACCACAAATCAGATACTTCTGAGGAGTTCCCAGTACATTATCCTTTGCCCTGTGTAATTACCTTAACAAGCTCCAGCTGTTTTTATTCTCAGAAGGTTTACTGCCTGATAAACAGCTGCCTACCCCCTTCGTAAGTGCAGGTCCTAAATGAGCTTTTTTCTCTGTTCCCTCACCACAATCCAGATTCTGTTGGGGAGTTACCAGTACAGTAACCATACCAGGAAGTACTTAATTTATTAAGCTACTGCTTTTCTTAATCTCAGTGGAGATATTTACTGATAAACAGGTACCTACGCAGCATGTTCATGTCGTTCCTAAATGAGCTTTTATCTCTCTGCCCTCACCACAAATCAGATTCTTCTGAGGAGTTCCCAGTACATTATCCTTTCCCCTGTGTAATTACCTTAACAAGCTCCAGCTGTTTTTATTCTCAGAAGGTTTACTCCCTGATATACAGCTGCCTACCCCCTTCGTAAGTGCAGGTCCTAAATGAGCTTTTTTCTCTGTTTCCTCACCACAATCCAGATTCTTTTGGGGAGTTCCCAGTACAGTAACCATACCAGGAAGTACTTAATTTATTAAGCTACTGCTTTTCTTAATCTCAGTGGAGATATTTACTGATAAACAGCTACCTACGCAGCATGTTCATGTCGTTCCGAAATGAGCTTTTATCTCTCTGCCCTCACCACAAATCAGATTCTTCTGAGGAGTACCCAGTACATTATCCTTTCCCCTGTGTAATTACCTTAACAAGCTCCAGCTGTTTTTATTCTCAGAAGGTTTACTCCCTGATATACAGCTGCCTACCCCCTTCGTAAGTGCAGGTCCTAAATGAGCTTTTTTCTCTGTTCCCTCACCACAATCCAGATTCTTTTGGGGAGTTACCAGTACAGTAACCATACCAGGAAGTACTTAATTTATTAAGCTACTGCTTTTCTTAATCTCAGTGGAGATATTTACTGATAAACAGCTACCTACGCAGCATGTTCATGTCGTTCCTAAATGAGCTTCTATCTCTCTGCCCTCACCACAAATCAGATTCTTCTGAGGAGTTCCCAGTACATTATCCTTTCCACTGTGTAATTACCTTAACAAGCTCCAGCTGTTTTTATTCTCAGATGGTTTACTCCCTGATATACAGCTGCCTACCCCCTTCGTAAGTGCAGGTCGTAAATGAGCTTTTTTCTCTGTTACCTCACCACAATCCAGATTCTTTTGGGGGGTTACCAGTACAGTAACCATACCAGGAATTACTTAATTTATTAAGCTACTGCTTTTCTTAATCTCAGTTGAGATATTTACTGTTAAACAGCTACCTACGCAGCATGTTCATGTCGTTCTTAAATGAGCTTTTATCTCTCTGCCCTCACCACAAATCAGATTCTTCTGAGGAGTTCCCAGTACATTATCCTTTCCCCTGTGTAATTACCTTAACAAGCTCCAGCTGTTTTTATTCTCAGAAGGTTTACTCCCTGATATACATCTGCCTACCCCCTTAGTTAGTGCAGGTCCTAAATGAGCTTTTTTCTCTGTTCCCTCACCACAATCCAGATTCTTTTGGGGAGTTACCAGTACAGTAACCATACCAGGAAGTACTTAATTTATTAAGCTACTGCTTTTCTTAATCTCAGTGGAGATATTTACTGATAAACAGCTACCTAGGCAGCATGTTCATGTTGTTCCTAAATGAGCTTTTATCTCTCTGTCCTCACCACAAATCAGATTCTTCTGAGGAGTTCCCAGTACATTATCCTTTCCCCTGTGTAATTAATTTACAAGCTCCAGCTGTTTTTATTCTCAGAAGGTTTACTCCCTGATATACAGCTGCCTACCCCCTTCATAAGTGCAGGTCCTAAATGAGCTTTTTTCTCTGTTCCCTCACCACAATCCAGATTCTTTTGGGGAGTTACCAGTACAGTAACCATACCAGGAAGTACTTAATTTATTAAGCTACTGCTTTTCTTAATCTCAGTGGAGATATTTACTGATAAACAGCTACCTACGCAGCATGTTCATGTCGTTCCTAAACGAGCTTTTATCTCTCTGCCCTCACCACAAATCAGATTCTTCTGAGGACTTCCCAGTACATTATCCTTTCCCCTGTGTAATTACTTAACAAGCACCAGCTGTTTTTATTCTCATAAGGTTTACTCCCTGATATACAGCTGCCTACACCCTTCGTAAGTGCAGGTCCTAAATGAGCTTTTTTCTCTGTTCCCTCACCACAATCCAGATTCTTTTGGGGAGTTACCAGTACAGTAACCATACCAGGAAGTACTTAATTTATTAAGCTACTGCTTTTCTTAATCTCAGTGGAGATATTTACTGCTAAAAAGCTACCTACGCAGCATGTTCATGTCGTTCCTAAACGAGCTTTTATCTCTCTGCCCTCACCATAAATCAGATTCTTCTGAGGAGTTCCCAGTACATTATCCTTTCCCCTGTGTAATTACCTTAACAAGCTCCAGCTGTTTTTATTCTCAGAAGGTTTACTCCCTGATATACAGCTGCCTACCCCCTTCGTAAGTGCAGGTCCTAAATGAGCTTTTTTCTCTGTTCCCTCACCACAATCCAGATTCTTTTGGGGAGTTACCAGTACAGTAACCATACCAGGAAGTACTTAATTTATTAAGCTACTGATTATCTTAATATCAGTGGAGATATTTACTGATAAACAGCTACCTACTCAGCATGTTCATGTCGTTCCTAAATGAGCTTTTATATCTCTTCCCTCACCACAAATCAGATTCTTCTGAGGAGTTCCCAGTACATTATCCTTTCCCCTGTGTAATTACCTTAACAAGCTCCAGCTTTTTTTATTCTCAGAAGGTTTACTCCCTGATATACAGCTGCCTACACCCTTCATAAGTGCAGGTCGTAAATGAGCTTTTTTCTCTGTTCCCTCACCACAATCCAGATTCTTTTGGGGTGTTACCAGTACAGTAACCATACCAGGAAGTACTTAATTTATTAAGCTACTGCTTTTCTTAATCTCAGTGGAGATATTTACTGATAAACAGCTACCTACGCAGCATGTTCATGTCGTTCCTAAATGAGCTTTTATCTCTCTGCCCTCACCACAAATCAGATTCTTCTGAGGAGTTCCCAGTACATTATCCTTTCCCCTGTGTAATTACCTTAACAAGCTCCAGCTGTTTTTATTCTCAGAACGTTTACTCCCTGATATACAGCTGCCTACCCCCTTTGTAAGTGCAGGTCGTAAATGAGCTTTTTTCTCTGTTACCTCACCACAATCCAGATTCTTTTGGGGAGTTACCAGTACAGTAACCATACCAGGAAGTACTTAATTTATTAAGCTACTGCTTTTCTTAATCTCAGTTGAGATATTTACTGTTAAACAGCTACCTACGCAGCATGTTCATGTCGTTCCTAAATGAGCTTTTATCTCTCTGCCCTCACCACAAATCAGATTCTTCTGAGGAGTTCCCAGTACATTATCCTTTCCCCTGTGTAATTACCTTAACAAGCTCCAGCTGTTTTTATTCTCAGAAGGTTTACTCCCTGATATACAGCTGCCTACCCCCTTCGTAAGTGCAGGTCCTAAATGAGCTTTTTTCTCTGTTCCCTCACCACAATCCAGATTCTATTGGGGAGTTACCAGTACAGTAACCATACCAGGAAGTACTTAATTTATTAAGCTACTGCTTTTCTTAATCTCAGTGGAGATATTTACTGATAAACAGCTACCTACGCAGCATGTTCATGTCGTTCCTAAATGAGCTTTTATCTCTCTGCCCTCACCACAAATCAGATTCTTCTGAGGAGTTCCCAGTACATTATCCTTTCCCCTGTGTAATTACCTTAACAAGCTCAAGCTGTTTTTATTCTCAGAAGGTTTACTCCCTGATATACAGCTGCCTACCCCCTTCGTAAGTGCAGGTCGTAAATGAGCTTTTTTCTCTGTTCCCTCACCACAATCCAGATTCTTTTGGGGAGTTACCAGTACAGTAACCATACCAGGAAGTACTTAATTTATTAAGCTACTGCTTTTCTTAATCTCAGTGGAGATATTTACTGATGAACAGCTACCTACGCAGCATGTTCATGTCGTTCCTAAATGAGCTTTTATCTCTCTGCCCTCACCACAAATCAGATTCTTCTGAGGAGTTCCCAGTACATTATCCTTTCCCCTGTGTAATTACCTTAACAAGCTCCAGCTGTTTTTATTCTCAGAAGGTTTACTCCCTGATATACAGCTGCCTACCCCCTTCGTAAGTGCAGGTCCTAAATGAGCTTTTTTCTCTGTTCCCTCACCACAATCCAGATTCTTTTGGGGAGTTACCAGTACAGAAACCATACCAGGAAGTACTTAATTTATTAAGCTACTGCTTTTCTTAATCTCAGTGGAGATATTTACTGATAAACAGCTACCTACGCAGCATGTTCATGTCGTTCCTAAATGAGCTTTTATCGCTCTGCCCTCACCACAAATCAGATTATTCTGAGGAGTTCCCAGTACATTATCCTTTCCCCTGTGTAATTACCTTAACAAGCTCCAGCTGTTTTTATTCTCAGAAGGTTTACTCCCTGATATACAGCTGCCTACCCCCTTCGTAAGTGCAGGTCCTAAATGAGCTTTTTTCTCTGTTCCCTCACCACAATCCAGATTCTTTTGGGGAGTTACCAGTACAGTAACCATACCAGGAAGTACTTAATTTATTAAGCTACTGCTTTTCTTAATCTCAGTGGAGATATTTACTGATAAACAGCTCCCTACGCAGCATGTTCATGTCGTTCCTAAATGAGCTTTTATCTCTCTGCCCTCACCACAAATCAGATTCTTCTGAGGAGTTCCCAGTACATTATTATTTCCCCTGTGTAATTACCTTAACAAAATCCAGCTGTTTTTATTCTCAGAAGGTTTACTCCCTGATATACAGCTGCCTACCCCTTCGTAAGTGCAGGTCTTAAATGAGCTTTTTTCTCTGTTCCCTCACCACAATCCAGATTCTTTTGGGGAGTTACCAGTACAGTAACCATACCAGGAAGTACTTAATTTATTAAGCTACTGCTTTTCTTAATCTCAGTGGAGATATTTACTGATAAACAGGTACATGTCGTTCCTAAATGAGCTTTTATCTCTCTGCCCTCACCACAAATCAGATTCTTCTGAGGAGTTCCCAGTACATTATCCTTTCCCCTGTGTAATTACCTTAACAAGCTCCAGCTGTTTTTATTCTCAGAAGTTTTACTCCCTGTTATACAGTTGCCTACCCCCTTCGTAAGAGCAGGTCCTAAATGAGCTTTTTTCTCTGTTCCCTCACCACAATCCAGATTCTTTTGGGGAGTTACCAGTACAGTAACCATACCAGGAAGTACTTAATTTATTAAGCTACTGCTTTTCTTAATCTCATTGGAGATATTTACTGATAAACAGCTACCTACGCAGCATGTTCAAGTCGTTCCTAAATGAGCTTTTATCTCTCTGCCCTCACCACAAATCAGATTCTTCTGAGGAGTTCCCAGTACATTATCCTTTCCCCTGTGTAATTACCTTAACAAGCTCCAGCTGTTTTTATTCTCAGAAGGTTTACTCCCTGATATACAGCTGCCTACCCCCTTCGTAAGTGCAGGTCTTAAATGAGCTTTTTTCTCTGTTCCCTCACCACAATCCAGATTCTTTTGGGGAGTTACCAGTACAGTAACCATACCAGGAAGTACTTAATTTATTAAGCTACTGCTTTTCTTAATCTCAGTGGAGATATTTACTGATAAACAGCTACCTACGCAGCATGTTCATGTCGTTCCTAAATGAGCTTTTATCTCTCTGCCCTCACCACAAATCAGATTCTTCTGAGGAGTTCCCAGTACATTATCCTTTCCCCTGTGTAATTACCTTAACAAGCTCCAGCTGTTTTTATTCTCAGAAGGTTTCCTCCCTGATATACAGCTGCCTAACCCTTCGTAAGTGCAGGTCCTAAATGAGTTTTTTTCTCTGTTCCCTCACCACAATCCAGATTCTTTTGGGGAGTTACCAGTACAGTAACCATTCCAGGAAGTACTTAATTTATTAAGCTACTGCTTTTCTTAATCTCAGTGGAGATATTTACTGATAAACAGGTACATGTCGTTCGTAAATGAGCTTTTATCTCTCTGCCCTCACCACAAATCAGATTCTTCTGAGGAGTTCCCAGTACATTATCCTTTCCCCTGTGTAATTACCTTAACAAGCTCCAGCTGTTTTTATTCTCAGAAGGTTTACTCCCTGATATACAGCTGCCTACCCCCTTCGTAAGTGCAGATCCTAAATGAGCTTTTTTCTCTGTTCCCTCACCACAATCCAGATTCTTTTGGGGAGTTACCAGTACAGTAACCATACCAGGAAGTACTTAATTTATTAAGCTACTGCTTTTCTTAATCTCAGTGGAGATATTTACTGATAAACAGCTACCTACGCAGCATGTTCATGTCGTTCCTAAATGAGCTTTTATCTCTCTGCCCTCACCACAAATCAGATACTTCTGAGGAGTTTTCAGTACATTATCCTTTGCCCTGTGTAATTACCTTAACAAGCTCCAGCTGTTTTTATTCTCAGAAGGTTTACTGCCTGATAAACAGCTGCCTACCCCCTTCGTAAGTGCAGGTCCTAAATGAGCTTTTTTCTCTGTTCCCTCACCACAATCCAGATTCTGTTGGGGAGTTACCAGTACAGTAACCATACCAGGAAGTACTTAATTTATTAAGCTACTGCTTTTCTTAATCTCAGTGGAGATATTTACTGATAAACAGGTACCTACGCAGCATGTTCATGTCGTTCCTAAATGAGCTTTTATCTCTCTGCCCTCACCACAAATCAGATTCTTCTGAGGAGTTCCCAGTACATTATCCTTTCCCCTGTGTAATTACCTTAATAAGCTCCAGCTGTTTTTATTCTCAGAAGGTTTACTCCCTGATATACAGCTGCCTACCCCCTTCGTAAGTGCAGGTCCTAAATGAGCTTTTTTCTCTGTTTCCTCACCACAATCCAGATTCTTTTGGGGAGTTCCCAGTACAGTAACCATACCAGGAAGTACTTAATTTATTAAGCTACTGCTTTTCTTAATCTCAGTGGAGATATTTACTGATAAACAGCTACCTACGCAGCATGTTCATGTCGTTCCGAAATGAGCTTTTATCTCTCTGCCCTCACCACAAATCAGATTCTTCTGAGGAGTACCCAGTACATTATCCTTTCCCCTGTGTAATTACCTTAACAAGCTCCAGCTGTTTTTATTCTCAGAAGGTTTACTCCCTGATATACAGCTGCCTACCCCCTTCGTAAGTGCAGGTCCTAAATGAGCTTTTTTCTCTGTTCCCTCACCACAATCCAGATTCTTTTGGGGAGTTACCAGTACAGTAACCATACCAGGAAGTACTTAATTTATTAAGCTACTGCTTTTCTTAATCTCAGTGGAGATATTTACTGATAAACAGCTACCTACGCAGAATGTTCAGGTCGTTCCTAAATGAGCTTTTATCTCTCTGCCCTCACCACAAATCAGATTCTTCTGAGGAGTTCCCAGTACATTATCCTTTCCCCTGTGTAATTACCTTAACAAGCTCCAGCTGTTTTTATTCTCAGAAGGTTTACTCCCTGATATACAGCTGCCTACCCCCTTCGTAAGTGCAGGTCCTAAATGAGCTTTTTTCTCTGTTCCCTCACCACAATCCAGATTCTTTTGGGGAGTTACCAGTACAGTAACCATACCAGGAAGTACTTAATTTATTAAGCTACTGCTTTTCTTAATCTCAGTGGAGATATTTACTGATAAACAGCTACCTACGCAGCATGTTCATGTCGTTCCTAAATGAGCTTCTATCTCTCTGCCCTCACCACAAATCAGAATCTTCTGAGGAGTTCCCAGTACATTATCCTTTCCACTGTGTAATTACCTTAACAAGCTCCAGCTGTTTTTATTCTCAGATGGTTTACTCCCTGATATACAGCTGCCTACCCCCTTCGTAAGTGCAGGTCGTAAATGAGCTTTTTTCTCTGTTACCTCACCACAATCCAGATTCTTTTGGGGGGTTACCAGTACAGTAACCATACCAGGAATTACTTAATTTATTAAGCTACTGCTTTTCTTAATCTCAGTTGAGATATTTACTGTTAAACAGCTACCTACGCAGCATGTTCATGTCGTTCTTAAATGAGCTTTTATCTCTCTGCCCTCACCACAAATCAGATTCTTCTGAGGAGTTCCCAGTACATTATCCTTTCCCCTGTGTAATTACCTTAACAAGCTCCAGCTGTTTTTATTCTCAGAAGGTTTACTCCCTGATATACATCTGCCTACCCCCTTAGTTAGTGCAGGTCCTAAATGAGCTTTTTTCTCTGTTCCCTCACCACAATCCAGATTCTTTTGGGGAGTTACCAGTACAGTAACCATACCAGGAAGTACTTAATTTATTAAGCTACTGCTTTTCTTAATCTCAGTGGAGATATTTACTGATAAACAGCTACCTAGGCAGCATGTTCATGTTGTTCCTAAATGAGCTTTTATCTCTCTGTCCTCACCACAAATCAGATTCTTCTGAGGAGTTCCCAGTACATTATCCTTTCCCCTGTGTAATTAATTTACAAGCTCCAGCTGTTTTTATTCTCCGAAGGTTTACTCCCTGATATACAGCTGCCTACCCCCTTCATAAGTGCAGGTCCTAAATGAGCTTTTTTCTCTGTTCCCTCACCACAATCCAGATTCTTTTGGGGAGTTACCAGTACAGTAACCATACCAGGAAGTACTTAATTTATTAAGCTACTGCTTTTCTTAATCTCAGTGGAGATATTTACTGATAAACAGCTACCTACGCAGCATGTTCATGTCGTTCCTAAACGAGCTTTTATCTCTCTGCCCTCACCACAAATCAGATTCTTCTGAGGACTTCCCAGTACATTATCCTTTCCCCTGTGTAATTACCTTAACAAGCACCAGCTGTTTTTATTCTCATAAGGTTTACTCCCTGATATACAGCTGCCTACACCCTTCGTAAGTGCAGGTCCTAAATGAGCTTTTTTCTCTGTTCCCTCACCACAATCCAGATTCTTTTGGGGAGTTACCAGTACAGTAACCATACCAGGAAGTACTTAATTTATTAAGCTACTGCTTTTCTTAATCTCAGTGGAGATATTTACTGCTAAAAAGCTACCTACGCAGCATGTTCATGTCGTTCCTAAACGAGCTTTTATCTCTCTGCCCTCACCATAAATCAGATTCTTCTGAGGAGTTCCCAGTACATTATCCTTTCCCCTGTGTAATTACCTTAACAAGCTCCAGCTGTTTTTATTCTCAGAAGGTTTACTCCCTGATATACAGCTGCCTACCCCCTTCGTAAGTGCAGGTCCTAAATGAGCTTTTTTCTCTGTTCCCTCACCACAATCCAGATTCTTTTGGGGAGTTACCAGTACAGTAACCATACCAGGAAGTACTTAATTTATTAAGCTACTGATTATCTTAATATCAGTGGAGATATTTACTGATAAACAGCTACCTACTCAGCATGTTCATGTCGTTCCTAAATGAGCTTTTATATCTATTCCCTCACCACAAATCAGATTCTTCTGAGGAGTTCCCAGTACATTATCCTTTCCCCTGTGTAATTACCTTAACAAGCTCCAGCTTTTTTTATTCTCAGAAGGTTTACTCCCTGATATACAGCTGCCTACACCCTTCATAAGTGCAGGTCGTAAATGAGCTTTTTTCTCTGTTCCCTCACCACAATCCAGATTCTTTTGGGGTGTTACCAGTACAGTAACCATACCAGGAAGTACTTAATTTATTAAGCTACTGCTTTTCTTAATCTCAGTGGAGATATTTACTGATAAACAGCTACCTACGCAGCATGTTCATGTCGTTCCTAAATGAGCTTTTATCTCTCTGCCCTCACCACAAATCAGATTCTTCTGAGGAGTTCCCAGTACATTATCCTTTCCCCTGTGTAATTACCTTAACAAGCTCCAGCTGTTTTTATTCTCAGAACGTTTACTCCCTGATATACAGCTGCCTACCCCCTTTGTAAGTGCAGGTCGTAAATGAGCTTTTTTCTCTGTTACCTCACCACAATCCAGATTCTTTTGGGGAGTTACCAGTACAGTAACCATACCAGGAAGTACTTAATTTATTAAGCTACTGCTTTTCTTAATCTCAGTTGAGATATTTACTGTTAAACAGCTACCTACGCAGCATGTTCATGTCGTTCCTAAATGAGCTTTTATCTCTCTGCCCTCACCACAAATCAGATTCTTCTGAGGAGTTCCCAGTACATTATCCTTTCCCCTGTGTAATTACCTTAACAAGCTCCAGCTGTTTTTATTCTCAGAAGGTTTACTCCCTGATATACAGCTGCCTACCCCCTTCGTAAGTGCAGGTCCTAAATGAGCTTTTTTCTCTGTTCCCTCACCACAATCCAGATTCTATTGGGGAGTTACCAGTACAGTAACCATACCAGGAAGTACTTAATTTATTAAGCTACTGCTTTTCTTAATCTCAGTGGAGATATTTACTGATAAACAGCTACCTACGCAGCATGTTCATGTCGTTCCTAAATGAGCTTTTATCTCTCTGCCCTCACCACAAATCAGATTCTTCTGAGGAGTTCCCAGTACATTATCCTTTCCCCTGTGTAATTACCTTAACAAGCTCAAGCTGTTTTTATTCTCAGAAGGTTTACTCCCTGATATACAGCTGCCTACCCCCTTCGTAAGTGCAGGTCGTAAATGAGCTTTTTTCTCTGTTCCCTCACCACAATCCAGATTCTTTTGGGGAGTTACCAGTACAGTAACCATACCAGGAAGTACTTAATTTATTAAGCTACTGCTTTTCTTAATCTCAGTGGAGATATTTACTGTTAAACAGCTACCTACGCAGCATGTTCATGTCGTTCCTAAATGAGCTTTTATCTCTCTGCCCTCACCACAAATCAGATTCTTCTGAGGAGTTCCCAGTACATTATCCTTTCCCCTGTGTAATTACCTTAACAAGCTCCAGCTGTTTTTATTCTCAGAAGGTTTACTCCCTGATATACAGCTGCCTACCCCCTTCGTAAGTGCATGTCCTAAATGAGCTTTTTTCTCTGTTCCCTCACCACAATCCAGATTCTTTTGGGGAGTTACCAGTACAGTAACCATACCAGGAAGTACTTTATTTATTAAGCTACTGCTTTTCTTAATCTCAGTGGAGATATTTACTGATAAACAGCTACCTTCGCAGCATGTTCAGGTCGTTCCTAAATGAGCTTTTTTCTCTCTGCCCTCACCACAAATCAGATTCTTCTGAGGAGTTCCCAGTACATTATCCTTTCCCCTGTGTAATTACCTTAACAAGCTCCAGCTGTTTTTTTTTTTTGTTTGTTTGTTTTTTTTGTTTTTTTTTTGGCCAGTCCTGGGCCTTGGACTCAGGGCCTGAGCACTGTCCCTGGCTTCTTCCCGCTCAAGGCTAGGACTCTGCCACTTGAGCCACCGCGCCACTTCTGGCCGTTTTCTGTATATGTGGTGCTGGGGAATCGAACCTAGGGCCTCGTGTATCCGAGGCAGGCACTCTTGCCACTAGGCTATATCCCCAGCCCCTCCAGCTGTTTTTATTCTCAGAAGGTTTACTCCCTGATATACAGCTGCCTACCCCCTTCGTAAGTGCAGGTCCTAAATGAGCTTTTTTCTCTGTTCCCTCACCACAATCCAGATTCTTTTGGGTAGTTACCAGTACAGTAACCATACCAGGAAGTACTTAATTTATTAAGCTACTGCTTTTCTTAATCTCAGTGGAGATATTTACTGATAAACAGCTACCTACGCAGCATGTTCATGTCGTTCCCAAATGAGCTTTTATCTCTCTGCCCTCACCACAAATCAGATTTTTCTGAGGAGTTCCCAGTACATTATCCTTTCCCCTGTGTAATTACCTTAACAAGCTCCAGCTGTTTTTATTCTCAGAAGGTTTACTCCCTGATATACAGCTGCCTACCCCCTTCGTAAGTGCAGGTCCTAAATGAGCTTTTTTCTCTGTTCCCTCACCACAATCCAGATTCTTTTGGGGAGTTACCAGTACAGTAACCATACCAGGAAGTACTTAATTTATTAAGCTACTGCTTTTCTTAATCTCAGTGGAGATATTTACTGATAAACAGCTACCTACGCAGCATGTTCAGGTCGTTCCTAAATGAGCTTTTATCTCTCTGCCCTCACCAAAAATCAGATTCTTCTGAGGAGTTCCCAGTACATTATCCTTTCCCCTGTGTAATTACCTTAACAAGCTCCAGCTGTTTTTATTCTCAGAAGTTTTACTCCCTGATATACAGCTGCCTACCCCCTTCGTAAGTGCAGGTCCTAAATGAGCATTTTTCTCTGTTCCCTCACCACAATCCAGATTCTTTTGGGGAGTTACCAGTACAGTAAGCATACCAGGAAGTACTTAATTTATTAAGCTACTGCTTTTCTTAATCTCAGTGGAGATATTTACTATTAAACAGCTACCTACGCAGCATGTTCATGTCGTTCCTAAATGAGCTTTTATCTCTCTGCCCTCACCACAAATCAGATTCTTCTGAGGAGTTCCCAGTACATTATCCTTTCCCCTGTGTAATTACCTTAACAAGCTCCAGCTGTTTTTATTCTCAGAAGGTTTACTCCCTGATATACAGCTGCCTACACCCTTCATAAGTGCAGGTCTTAAATGAGCTTTTTTCTCTGTTCCCTCACCACAATCCAGATTCTTTTGGGGAGTTACCTGTACAGTAACCATACCAGGAAGTACTTAATTTATTAAGCTACTGCTTTTCTTAATCTCAGTGGAGATATATACTGATAAACAGCTTCCTTACCAGCATGTTCATGTCGTTCCTAAATGAGCTTTTATCTCTCTGCCCTCACCACAAATCAGATTCTTCTGAGGAGTTCCCAGTACATTATCCTTTCCCCTGTGTAATTACCTTAACAAGCTCCAGCTGTTTTTATTCTCAGAAGGTTTACTCCCTGATATACAGCTGCCTACCCCCTTCGTAAGTGCAGGTCGTAAATGAGCTTTTTTCTCTGTTACCGCACCACAATCCAGATTCTTTTGGGGAGTTACTAGTACAGTAACCATACCAGGAAGTACTTAATTCATTAAGCTACTGCTTTTCTTAATCTCAGTGGAGATATTTACTGTTAAACAGCTACCTACGCAGCATGTTCATGTCGTTCCTAAATGAGCTTTTATCTCTCTGCCCTCACCACAAATCAGATTCTTCTGTGGAGTTCCCAGTACATTATCCTTTCCTCTGTGTAATTACCTTAACAAGCTCCAGCTGTTTTTATTCTCAGAAGGTTTACTCCCTGATATACATCTGCCTACCCCCTTCGTAAGTGCATGTCCTAAATGAGCTTTTTTCTCTGTTCCCTCACCACAATCCAGATTCTTTTGGTTAGTTACCAGTATAGTAACCATACCAGGAAGTACTTAATTTATTAAGCTACTGCTTTTCTTAATCTCAGTGGAGATATTTAGAGATAAACAGCTACCTACGCAGCATGTTCAGGTCGTTCCTAAATGAGCTTTTTTCTCTCTGCCCTCACCACAAATCAGATTCTTCTGAGGAGTTCCCAGTACATTATCCTTTCCCTGTGTAATTACCTTAACAAGCTCCAGCTGTTTTTTTTTTTTGTTTGTTTGTTTTTTGGCCAGTCCTGGGCCTCGGACTCAGGGCCTGAGCACTGTCCCTGGCTTCTTCCCGCTCAAGGCTAGGACTCTGCCACTTGAGCCACCGCGCCACTTCTGGCCGTTTTCTGTATATGTGGTGCTGGGGAATCGAACCTAGGGCCTCGTGTATCCGAGGCAGGCACTCTTGCCACTAGGCTATATCCCCAGCCCCTCCAGCTGTTTTTATTCTCAGAAGGTTTACTCCCTGATATACAGCTGCTTACCCCCTTCGTAAGTGCAGGTC
>NW_025957383.1:0-43791 GCF_023159225.1 Perognathus longimembris pacificus | reverse complement strand
GGTAGGCAGCTGTATATCAGGGAGTAAACCTTCTGAGAATAAAAACAGCTGGAGCTTGTTAAGGTAATTACACTGGGGAAAGGATAATGTACTGGGAACTCCTCAGAAGAATCTGATTTGTGGTGAGGGGAGAGAGATAAAAGCTCATTTAGGAACGACATGAACACGCTGCGGAGGTAGCTGTTTATCAGTAAGTATCTCCACTGAGATTAAGAAAAGCAGTAACTTAATAAATTAAGTACTTCCTGGTATGGTTACTGTACTGGTAACTCCCCAAAAGAATCTGGATTGTGGTGAGGGAACAAAGAAAAAAGCTCGTTTAGGACCTGCACTTTCGAAGGGGGTATGCCCCAGTATATCAGGGAGTAAACCTTCTAAGAATAAAAACAGCTGGAGCTTGTTAAGGTAATTACACAGGGGAAAGGATAATGTACTGGGAACTCCTCAGAAGAATCTGATTTGTGGTGAGGGGAGAGAGATAAAAGCCTCATTTAGGAACGACATGAACATGCTGCGTAGGTAGCTGTTTATCAGTAAATATCTCCACTGAGTTTAAGAAAAGCAGTAGCTTAATAAATTAAGCACTTCCTGGTGTGGTTACTGTACTGGTAACTCCCCCAAAAGAATCTGGATTGTGGTGAGGGAACAGAGAAAAAAGCTCATTTAGGACCTGCACTTAGAAGGGGGTAGGCAGCTGTATCTCAGGGAGTAAAACTTCTGAGAATAAAAACAGCTGGAGCTTGTTAAGGTAATTACAACCGGGGAAAGGTTAATGTACTGGGAACTCCTCAGAAGAATCTGATTTGTGGTGAGGGGCAGAGAGATAAAAGCTCATTTAGGAACGACATGAACATGCTGCGTAGTTAGCTGTTTATCAGTAAATATCTCCACTGAGATTAAGAAAAGCAGTAGCTTAATAAATTAAGTACTTCCTGGTATGGTTACTGTACTGGTAACTCCCCAAAAGAATCTGGATTGTGGTGAGGGAACAGAGAAATTAGCTCATTAAGGACCTGCACTTACGAAGGGGGTAGGCAGCTGTATATCAGGGAGTAAACCCTCTGAGAATAAAAACAGCTGGAGCTTGTTAAGGTAATTACACAGGGGAAAGGATAATGTACTGGGAACTCCTCAGAAGAATCTGATTTGTGGTGAGGGCAGAGAGATAAAAGCTCATTTAGGAACGACATGAACATGCTGCGTAGGTAGCTGTTTATCAGTAAATATCTCCACTGAGATTAAGAAAAGCAGTAGCTTAATAAATTAAGTACTTCCTGGTATGGTTACTGTACTGGTAACTCCCCAAAAGAATCTGGATTGTGGTGAGGGAACAGAGAAAAAAGCTCATTTAGGACCTGCACTTACGAAGGGGGTAGGCAGCTGTATATCAGGAAGTAAACCTTCTGAGAATAAAAACAGCTGGAGCTTGTTGAGGTAATTACAGGGGAAAGGATAATGTACTGGGAACCTCCACAGCAGAATCTGATTTGTGGTTAGGGGAGAGAGATAAAAGCTCATTTAGGAACGACATGAAAATGCTGCGTAGGCAGCTGTTTATCAGTAAATATCTCCACTGAGATTAAGAAAATCAGTAGCTTAATAAATTAAGTAATTCCTGGTATGGTTACTGTACTGGTAACTCCCCAAAAGCATCTGGATTGTGGTGAAGGAACAGAGGAAAAAAGCTCATTTAGGACCTGCACTTACGAAGGGGGTAGGCAGCTGTATATCAGGGAGTAAACCTTCTGAGAATAAAACCAGCTGGAGCTTGTTAAGGTAATTACACAGGGGAAAGAATAATGTACTGGGAACTCTCAGAAGAATCTGATTTGTGGTGAGGGGAGGGAGATAAAAGCTAATTTAGGAAAGACATGAACATGCTGCGTAGATAGCTGTTTATCAGTAAATATCTCCACTGAGATTAAGAAAAGCAGTAGCTTAATAAATTAAATACTTCCTGTTATTTTTACTGTACTACTAACTCCCCAAAATAACCTGGATTGTGGTGAGGGAACAGAGAAAAAAGCTCATTTAGGTCCTGCACTTGCGAAGGGGGTAGGCAGCTGTATATCAGGAGTAAACTTCTGAGAATAAAAACAGCTGGAGCTTGTTAAGGTAATTACACAGGGGAAAGGATAATGTACTGGGAACTCCTCAGAAGAATCTGATTTGTGGTGAGGGTAGATAGATAAAAGCTCATTTAGGAACGACATGAACATTCTGCGTAGTAGCTGTTTATCAGTAAATATCTCCACTGAGATTAAGAAAAGCAGTAGCTTAATACATTAAGTACTTCCTGGTATGGTTACTGTACTGGTAACTCCCCCAAAAGAATCTGGATTGTGGTGAGGGAACAGAGAAAAAAGCTCATTTAGGACCTGCACTTACGAAGGGGGTAGGCAGCTGTATATCAGGGAGTTAACCTTCTGAGAATAAAAACAGCTGGAGCTTGTTAAGGTAATTACACAGGGGAAAGGATAATGTACTGGGAAATCCTCAGAAGAATCTGATTTGTGGTGAGGGCAGAGAGATAAAAGCTCATTTAGGAACGACATGAACATGCTGCGTAGGTAGCTGTTTATCAGTAAATATCTCCACTGAGATTAGAAAAGCAGTAGCTTAATAAATTAAGTACTTCCTGGTATGGTTACTGTACTGGTAACTCCCCAAAAGAATCTGGATTTTGGTGAGGGAACAGAGAAAAAAGCTCATTTAGGACCTGCTCTTACGAAGGGGGTAGGCAGCTGTATATCAGGGAGTAAACCTTCTGAGAATAAAAACAGCTGGAGCTTGTTAAGGTAATTATCCAGGAGAAAGGATAATGTACTGGGAACTCCTCAGAAGAATCTGATTTGTGGTGAGGGGAGAGAGATAAAAGCTCATTTAGGAACGACATGAACATGCTGCGTAGGTAGCTGTTTATCAGTAAATATCTCCACTGAGATTAAGAAAAGCAGTAGCTTAATAATTTAAGTACTTCCTGGTATGGTTACTGTACTGGTAACTCCCCCAAAGAATCTGGATTGTGGTGAGGGAACAGAGAAAAAAGCTCATTAAGACCTGCACTTACGAAGGGGGTAGGCAGCTGTATATCAGGAAGTAAACCTTCTGAGAATAAAAACAGCTGGAGCTTGTTGAGGTAATTACACAGGGGAAAGGATAATGTACTGGGAACTCCACAGCAGAATCTGATTTGTGGTTAGGGGAGAGAGATAAAAGCTCATTTAGGAACGACATGAAAATGCTGCGTAGGCAGCTGTTTATCAGTAAATATCTCCACTGAGATTAAGAAAATCAGTAGCTTAATAAATTAAGTAATTCCTGGTATGGTTACTGTACTGGTAACTCCCCAAAAGCATCTGGATTGTGGTGAAGGAACAGAGAAAAAAGCTCATTTAGGACCTGCACTTACGAAGGGGGTAGGCAGCTGTATATCAGGGAGTAAACCTTCTGAGAATAAAACCAGCTGGAGCTTGTTAAGGTAATTACACAGGGGAAAGAATAATGTACTGGGAACTCCTCAGAAGAATCTGATTTGTGGTGAGGGGAGGGACATAAAAGCTAATTTAGGAAAGACATGAACATGCTGCGTAGATAGCTGTTTATCAGTAAATATCTCCACTGAGATTAAGAAAAGCAGTAGCTTAATAAATTAAAATACTTCCTGTTATTTTTACTGTACTACTAACTCCCCAAAATAACTGGATTGTGGTGAGGGAACAGAGAAAAAAGCTCATTTAGGTCCTGCACTTGCGAAGGGGGTAGGCAGCTGTATATCAGGGAGTAAACCTTCTGAGAATAAAAACAGCTGGAGCTTGTTAAGGTAATTACACAGGGGAAAGGATAATGTACTGGGAACTCCTCAGAAGAATCTGATTTGTGGTGAGGGTAGATAGATAAAAGCTCATTTAGGAACGACATGAACATTCTGCGTAGGTAGCTGTTTATCAGTAAATATCTCCACTGAGATTAAGAAAAGCAGTAGCTTAATACATTAAGTACTTCCTGGTATGGTTACTGTACTGGTAACTCCCCCAAAAGAATCTGGAATGTGGTGAGGGAACAGAGAAAAAAGCTCATTTAGACCTGCACTTACGAAGGGGGTAGGCAGCTGTATATCAGGAAGTAAACCTTCTGAGAATAAAAACACTGCAGCTTGTTAAGGTAATTACACAGGGGAAACGATAATGTACTGGGAACTCGTCAGAAGAATCTGATTTGTGGTGAGGGGAGAGAGATAAGAGCTCATTTATTTACGACATGAACATGCTGCGTAGGTAGCTGTATATCAGTAAATATCTCCGCTGAGATCAAGAAAAGCAGTAGCTTAATAAATTAAGTACTTCTGTATGGTTACTGTACTTGTAACTCCCCAAAAGAATCTGGATTGTGGTGAGGGAACAGAGAAAAAAGCTCATTTAGGACCTGCACTTACAGAGGGGGTAGGCAGCTGTATATCAGGGAGTAAACCTTCTGAGAATAAAAACAGCTGGAGCTTGTTAAGGTAATTATACAGGGGAAAGGATAATGCACTGGGAAATCCTCAGAAGAATCTGATTTGTGGTGAGGGAAGAGAGATAAAAGCTCATTTAGGAACGACATGAACATGCTTCGTAGGTAGCTGTTTATCTGTAAATATCTCCACTGAGATTAAGAAAAGCAGTAGCTTAATAAATTAAGTACTTCCTGGTATGGTTACTGTACTGGTAACTCCCCAAAAGAATCTGGATTGTGGTGTGGGAACGGAGAAAAAAGCTCATTTAGGACCTGCACTTACGAAGGGGGTAGGCAGCTGTATATCAGGGAGTAAACATTCTGAGAATAAAAACAGCTGGAGCTTGTTAAGGTAATTACACAAAGGAAAGGATAATGTACTGGGAACTCCTCAGAAGAATCTGATTTGTGGTGAGGGGGAGAGAGATAGAAGCTCATATAGGAACGACATGAACATGTTGCATACGTAGCTGTTTATCAGTAAATATCTGCACTGAGATTAAGAATAGCAGTAGCTTAATAAATTAAGTACTTCCTGGTATTGATACTGTACTGGTAACTCCCCAAAAGAATCTGGATTGTGGTGAGGGAACAGAGAAAAAAGCTCATTTAGGACCTGCACTTACGAAGGGGGTAGGCAGCTGTATATCAGGGAGTAAACCTTCTGAGAATAAAAACAGCTGGAGCTTGTTAAGGTAATTACACAGGGGAAAGGATAATGTACTGGGAACTCCTCAGAAGAATCTGATTTGTGGTGAGTGCAGAGAGATAAAAGCTCATTTAGGAACGACATGAACATGCTGCTTAGGTAGCTGTTTATCAGTAAATATCTCCACTGAGATTAAGAAAAGCAGTAGCTTAATAAATTAAGTACTTCCTGGTATGCTTACTGTACTGGTAACTCCGCAAAAGAATCTGGATTGTGGTGAGGGAACAGAGAAAAAAGCTCATTTAGGACCTGCACTTACGAAGGGGGTAGGCAGCTGTATATCAGGGAGTAAACCTTCTGAGAATAAAAACAGCTGGAGCTTGTTAAGGTAATTACACACGGGAAAGGATAATGTACTGGGAATTTCTCAGAAGAATCTGATTTGTGGTGAGGGCAGAGAGTTAAAAGCTCATTTAGGAACGACATGAACATGCTGCGTAGGTAGCTGTTTATCAGTAAATATCTCCACTGAAATTAAGAAAAGCAGTAGCTTAATAAATTAAGTACTTCCTGGTATGTTTACTGTACTGGTAACTCCCCAAAAGAATCTGGATTGTGGTGAGGGAACAGAGAAAAAAGCTCATTTAGGACCTGCACTTACGAAGGGGGTAGGCAGCTGTATATCAGGGAGTAAACCTTCTGAGAATAAAAACAGCTGGAGCTTGTTAAGGTAATTACACAGGGGAAAGGATAATGTACTGGGAACTCCTCAGAAGAATCTGATTTGTGGTGAGGGCAGAGAGATAAAAGCTCATTTAGGAACGACATGAACATGCTGCTTAGGTAGCTGTTTATCAGTAAATATCTCCACTGAGATTAAGAAAAGCATTAGCTTAATAAATTAAGTACTTCCTGGTATGGTTACTGTACTGGTAACTCCCCAAAAGAATCTGGATTGTGGTGAGGGAACAGAGAAAAAAAGCTCATTTAGGACCTGCACTTACGAAGGGGGTAGGCAGCTGTATATCAGGGAGTAAACCTTCTGAGAATCAAAACAGCTGGAGCTTGTTAAGGTAATTACACAGGGGAAAGGATAATGTACTGGGAACTCGTCAGAAGAATCTGATTTGTGGTGAGGGCAGAGAGATAAAAGCTCATTTAGGAACGACATGAACATGCTGCGTAGGTAGCTGTTTATCAGTAAATATCTCCACTGAGATTAAGAAAAGCAGTAGCTTAATAAATTAAGTACTTCCTGGTATGGTTACTGTACTGGTAACTCCCCAAAAGAATCTGGATTGTGGTGAGGGAACAGAGAAAAAAGCTCATTTAGGACCTGCCCTTACGAAGGGGGTAGGCAGCTGTATATAAGGGAGTAAACCTTCTGAGAATAAAAACAGCTGGAGCTTGTTAAGGTAATTACACAGGGGAAAGGATAATGTACTGGGAACTCCTCAGAAGAATCTGATTTGTGGTGAGGGCAGAGAGATAAAAGCTCATTTAGGAACGACATGAACATGCTGCGTAGGTAGCTGTTTATCAGTAAATATCTCCACTGAGATTAAGAAAAGCAGTGGCTTAATAAATTAAGTACTTCCTGGTATGGTTACTGTACTGGTAACTCCCCAAAAGAATCTGGATTTTGGTGAGGGAACAGAGAAAAAAGCTCATTTAGGACCTGCTCTTACGAAGGGGGTAGGCAGCTGTATATCAGGGAGTAAACCTTCTGAGAATAAAAACAGCTGGAGCTTGTTAAGGTAATTATCCAGGAGAAAGGATAATGTACTGGGAACTCCTCAGAAGAATCTGATTTGTGGTGAGGGCAGAGAGATAAAAGCTCATTTAGGAACGACATGAACATGCTGCGTAGGTAGCTGTTTATCAGTAAATATCTCCACTGAGATTAAGAAAAGCAGTAGCTTAATAATTTAAGTACTTCCTGGTATGGTTACTGTACTGGTAACTCCCCCAAAGAATCTGGATTGTGGTGAGGGAACAGAGAAAAAAGCTCATTTAAGACCTGCACTTACGAAGGGGGTAGGCAGCTGTATATCAGGAAGTAAACCTTCTGAGAATAAAAACAGCTGGAGCTTGTTGAGGTAATTACACAGGGGAAAGGATAATGTACTGGGAACTCCACAGCAGAATCTGATTTGTGGTTAGGGGAGAGAGATAAAAGCTCATTTAGGAACGACATGAAAATGCTGCGTAGGCAGCTGTTTATCAGTAAATATCTCCACTGAGATTAAGAAAATCAGTAGCTTAATAAATTAAGTAATTCCTGGTATGGTTACTGTACTGGTAACTCCCCAAAAGCATCTGGATTGTGGTGAAGGAACAGAGAAAAAAGCTCATTTAGGACCTGCACTTACGAAGGGGGTAGGCAGCTGTATATCAGGGAGTAAACCTTCTGAGAATAAAACCAGCTGGAGCTTGTTAAGGTAATTACACAGGGGAAAGAATAATGTACTGGGAACTCCTCAGAAGAATCTGATTTGTGGTGAGGGGAGGGACATAAAAGCTAATTTAGGAAAGACATGAACATGCTGCGTAGATAGCTGTTTATCAGTAAATATCTCCACTGAGATTAAGAAAAGCAGTAGCTTAATAAATTAAATACTTCCTGTTATTTTTACTGTACTACTAACTCCCCAAAATAACCTGGATTGTGGTGAGGGAACAGAGAAAAAAGCTCATTTAGGTCCTGCACTTGCGAAGGGGGTAGGCAGCTGTATATCAGGGAGTAAACCTTCTGAGAATAAAAACAGCTGGAGCTTGTTAAGGTAATTACACAGGGGAAAGGATAATGTACTGGGAACTCCTCAGAAGAATCTGATTTGTGGTGAGGGGAGAGACATAAAAGCTCATTTAGGAACGACATGAACATTCTGCGTAGGTAGCTGTTTATCAGTAAATATCTCCACTGAGATTAAGAAAAGCAGTAGCTTAATACATTAAGTACTTCCTGGTATGGTTACTGTACTGGTAACTCCCCAAAAGAATCTGGAATGTGGTGAGGGAACAGAGAAAAAAGCTCATTTAGACCTGCACTTACGAAGGGGGTAGGCAGCTGTATATCAGGAAGTAAACCTTCTGAGAATAAAAACAGCTGCAGCTTGTTAAGGTAATTACACAGGGGAAACGATAATGTACTGGGAACTCGTCAGAAGAATCTGATTTGTGGTGAGGGGAGAGAGATAAGAGCTCATTTATTTACGACATGAACATGCTGCGTAGGTAGCTGTATATCAGTAAATATCTCCGCTGAGATCAAGAAAAGCAGTAGCTTAATAAATTAAGTACTTCCTGGTATGGTTACTGTACTTGTAACTCCCCAAAAGAATCTGGATTGTGGTGAGGGAACAGAGAAAAAAGCTCATTTAGGACCTGCACTTACGAAGGGGGTAGGCAGCTGTATATCAGGGAGTAAACCTTCTGAGAATAAAAACAGCTGGAGCTTGTTAAGGTAATTACACAGGGGAAAGGATAATGCACTGGGAAATCCTCAGAAGAATCTGATTTGTGGTGAGGGAAGAGAGATAAAAGCTCATTTAGGAACGACATGAACATGCTTCGTAGGTAGCTGTTTATCTGTAAATATCTCCACTGAGATTAAGAAAAGCAGTAGCTTAATAAATTAAGTACTTCCTGGTATGGTTACTGTACTGGTAACTCCCCAAAAGAATCTGGATTGTGGTGTGGGAACGGAGAAAAAAGCTCATTTAGGACCTGCACTTACGAAGGGGGTAGGCAGCTGTATATCAGGGAGTAAACATTCTGAGAATAAAAACAGCTGGAGCTTGTTAAGGTAATTACACAAAGGAAAGGATAATGTACTGGGAACTCCTCAGAAGAATCTGATTTGTGGTGAGGGGAGAGAGATAGAAGCTCATATAGGAACGACATGAACATGTTGCATACGTAGCTGTTTATCAGTAAATATCTGCACTGAGATTAAGAATAGCAGTAGCTTAATAAATTAAGTACTTCCTGGTATTGATACTGTACTGGTAACTCCCCAAAAGAATCTGGATTGTGGTGAGGGAACAGAGAAAAAAGCTCATTTAGGACCTGCACTTACGAAGGGGGTAGGCAGCTGTATATCAGGGAGTAAACCTTCTGAGAATAAAAACAGCTGGAGCTTGTTAAGGTAATTACACAGGGGAAAGGATAATGTACTGGGAACTCCTCAGAAGAATCTGATTTGTGGTGAGTGCAGAGAGATAAAAGCTCATTTAGGAACGACATGAACATGCTGCTTAGGTAGCTGTTTATCAGTAAATATCTCCACTGAGATTAAGAAAAGCAGTAGCTTAATAAATTAAGTACTTCCTGGTATGCTTACTGTACTGGTAACTCCGCAAAAGAATCTGGATTGTGGTGAGGGAACAGAGAAAAAAGCTCATTTAGGACCTGCACTTACGAAGGGGGTAGGCAGCTGTATATCAGGGAGTAAACCTTCTGAGAATAAAAACAGCTGGAGCTTGTTAAGGTAATTACACACGGGAAAGGATAATGTACTGGGAATTTCTCAGAAGAATCTGATTTGTGGTGAGGGCAGAGAGTTAAAAGCTCATTTAGGAACGACATGAACATGCTGCGTAGGTAGCTGTTTATCAGTAAATATCTCCACTGAAATTAAGAAAAGCAGTAGCTTAATAAATTAAGTACTTCCTGGTATGTTTACTGTACTGGTAACTCCCCAAAAGAATCTGGATTGTGGTGAGGGAACAGAGAAAAAAGCTCATTTAGGACCTGCACTTACGAAGGGGGTAGGCAGCTGTATATCAGGGAGTAAACCTTCTGAGAATAAAAACAGCTGGAGCTTGTTAAGGTAATTACACAGGGGAAAGGATAATGTACTGGGAACTCCTCAGAAGAATCTGATTTGTGGTGAGGGCAGAGAGATAAAAGCTCATTTAGGAACGACATGAACATGCTGCTTAGGTAGCTGTTTATCAGTAAATATCTCCACTGAGATTAAGAAAAGCATTAGCTTAATAAATTAAGTACTTCCTGGTATGGTTACTGTACTGGTAACTCCCCAAAAGAATCTGGATTGTGGTGAGGGAACAGAGAAAAAAGCTCATTTAGGACCTGCACTTACGAAGGGGGTAGGCAGCTGTATATCAGGGAGTAAACCTTCTGAGAATCAAAACAGCTGGAGCTTGTTAAGGTAATTACACAGGGGAAAGGATAATGTACTGGGAACTCGTCAGAAGAATCTGATTTGTGGTGAGGGCAGAGAGATAAAAGCTCATTTAGGAACGACATGAACATGCTGCGTAGGTAGCTGTTTATCAGTAAATATCTCCACTGAGATTAAGAAAAGCAGTAGCTTAATAAATTAAGTACTTCCTGGTATGGTTACTGTACTGGTAACTCCCCAAAAGAATCTGGATTGTGGTGAGGGAACAGAGAAAAAAGCTCATTTAGGACCTGCCCTTACGAAGGGGGTAGGCAGCTGTATATAAGGGAGTAAACCTTCTGAGAATAAAAACAGCTGGAGCTTGTTAAGGTAATTACACAGGGGAAAGGATAATGTACTGGGAACTCCTCAGAAGAATCTGATTTGTGGTGAGGGCAGAGAGATAAAAGCTCATTTAGGAACGACATGAACATGCTGCGTAGGTAGCTGTTTATCAGTAAATATCTCCACTGAGATTAAGAAAAGCAGTAGCTTAATAAATTAAGTACTTCCTGGTATGGTTACTGTACTGGTAACTCCCCAAAAGAATCTGGATTTTGGTGAGGGAACAGAGAAAAAAGCTCATTTAGGACCTGCTCTTACGAAGGGGGTAGGCAGCTGTATATCAGGGAGTAAACCTTCTGAGAATAAAAACAGCTGGAGCTTGTTAAGGTAATTATCCAGGAGAAAGGATAATGTACTGGGAACTCCTCAGAAGAATCTGATTTGTGGTGAGGGGAGAGAGATAAAAGCTCATTTAGGAACGACATGAACATGCTGCGTAGGTAGCTGTTTATCAGTAAATATCTCCACTGAGATTAAGAAAAGCAGTAGCTTAATAATTTAAGTACTTCCTGGTATGGTTACTGTACTGGTAACTCCCCCAAAGAATCTGGATTGTGGTGAGGGAACAGAGAAAAAAGCTCATTTAGGACCTGCACTTACGAAGGGGGTAGGCAGCTGTATATCAGGAAGTAAACCTTCTGAGAATAAAAACAGCTGGAGCTTGTTGAGGTAATTACACAGGGGAAAGGATAATGTACTGGGAACTCCACAGCAGAATCTGATTTGTGGTTAGGGGAGAGAGATAAAAGCTCATTTAGGAACGACATGAAAATGCTGCGTAGGCAGCTGTTTATCAGTAAATATCTCCACTGAGATTAAGAAAATCAGTAGCTTAATAAATTAAGTAATTCCTGGTATGGTTACTGTACTGGTAACTCCCCAAAAGCATCTGGATTGTGGTGAAGGAACAGAGAAAAAAGCTCATTTAGGACCTGCACTTACGAAGGGGGTAGGCAGCTGTATATCAGGGAGTAAACCTTCTGAGAATAAAACCAGCTGGAGCTTGTTAAGGTAATTACACAGGGGAAAGAATAATGTACTGGGAACTCCTCAGAAGAATCTGATTTGTGGTGAGGGGAGGGAGATAAAAGCTAATTTAGGAAAGACATGAACATGCTGCGTAGATAGCTGTTTATCAGTATATATCTCCACTGAGATTAAGAAAAGCAGTAGCTTAATAAATTAAATACTTCCTGTTATTTTTACTGTACTACTAACTCCCCAAAATAACCTGGATTGTGGTGAGGGAACAGAGAAAAAAGCTCATTTAGGTCCTGCACTTGCGAAGGGGGTAGGCAGCTGTATATCAGGGAGTAAACCTTCTGAGAATAAAAACAGCTGGAGCTTGTTAAGGTAATTACACAGGGGAAAGGATAATGTACTGGGAACTCCTCAGAAGAATCTGATTTGTGGTGAGGGTAGATAGATAAAAGCTCATTTAGGAACGACATGAACATTCTGCGTAGGTAGCTGTTTATCAGTAAATATCTCCACTGAGATTAAGAAAAGCAGTAGCTTAATACATTAAGTACTTCCTGGTATGGTTACTGTACTGGTAACTCCCCAAAAGAATCTGGAATGTGGTGAGGGAACAGAGAAAAAAGCTCATTTAGACCTGCACTTACGAAGGGGGTAGGCAGCTGTATATCAGGGAGTAAACCTTCTGAGAATAAAAACAGCTGCAGCTTGTTAAGGTAATTACACAGGGGAAACGATAATGTACTGGGAACTCGTCAGAAGAATCTGATTTGTGGTGAGGGGAGAGAGATAAGAGCTCATTTATTTACGACATGAACATGCTGCGTAGGTAGCTGTATATCAGTAAATATCTCCGCTGAGATCAAGAAAAGCAGTAGCTTAATAAATTAAGTACTTCCTGGTATGGTTACTGTACTTGTAACTCCCCAAAAGAATCTGGATTGTGGTGAGGGAACAGAGAAAAAAGCTCATTTAGGACCTGCACTTACGAAGGGGGTAGGCAGCTGTATATCAGGGAGTAAACCTTCTGAGAATAAAAACAGCTGGAGCTTGTTAAGGTAATTACACAGGGGAAAGGATAATGCACTGGGAAATCCTCAGAAGAATCTGATTTGTGGTGAGGGAAGAGAGATAAAAGCTCATTTAGGAACGACATGAACATGCTTCGTAGGTAGCTGTTTATCTGTAAATATCTCCACTGAGATTAAGAAAAGCAGTAGCTTAATAAATTAAGTACTTCCTGGTATGGTTACTCTACTGGTAACTCCCCAAAAGAATCTGGATTGTGGTGTGGGAACGGAGAAAAAAGCTCATTTAGGACCTGCACTTACGAAGGGGGTAGGCAGCTGTATATCAGGGAGTAAACATTCTGAGAATAAAAACAGCTGGAGCTTGTTAAGGTAATTACACAGGGGAAAGGATAATGTACTGGGAACTCCTCAGAAGAATCTGATTTGTGGTGAGGGGAGAGAGATAGAAGCTCATATAGGAACGACATGAACATGTTGCATACGTAGCTGTTTATCAGTAAATATCTGCACTGAGATTAAGAATAGCAGTAGCTTAATAAATTAAGTACTTCCTGGTATTGATACTGTACTGGTAACTCCCCAAAAGAATCTGGATTGTGGTGAGGGAACAGAGAAAAAAGCTCATTTAGGACCTGCACTTACGAAGGGGGTAGGCAGCTGTATATCAGGGAGTAAACCTTCTGAGAATAAAAACAGCTGGAGCTTGTTAAGGTAATTACACAGGGGAAAGGATAATGTACTGGGAACTCCTCAGAAGAATCTGATTTGTGGTGAGTGCAGAGAGATAAAAGCTCATTTAGGAACGACATGAACATGCTGCTTAGGTAGCTGTTTATCAGTAAATATCTCCACTGAGATTAAGAAAAGCAGTAGCTTAATAAATTAAGTACTTCCTGGTATGCTTACTGTACTGGTAACTCCGCAAAAGAATCTGGATTGTGGTGAGGGAACAGAGAAAAAAGCTCATTTAGGACCTGCACTTACGAAGGGGGTAGGCAGCTGTATATCAGGGAGTAAACCTTCTGAGAATAAAAACAGCTGGAGCTTGTTAAGGTAATTACACACGGGAAAGGATAATGTACTGGGAATTTCTCAGAAGAATCTGATTTGTGGTGAGGGCAGAGAGTTAAAAGCTCATTTAGGAACGACATGAACATGCTGCGTAGGTAGCTGTTTATCAGTAAATATCTCCACTGAGATTAAGAAAAGCAGTAGCTTAATAAATTAAGTACTTCCTGGAATGGTTACTGTACTGGTAACTCCCCAAAAGAATCTGGATTGTGGTGAGGGAACAGAGAAAAAAGCGCATTTAGGACCTGCACTTACGAAGGGGGTAGGCAGCTGTATATCAGGGAGTAAACCTTCTGAGAATAAAAACAGCTGGAGCTTGTTAAGGTAATTACACAGGGGAAAGGATAATGTACTGGGAACTCCTCAGAAGAATCTGATTTGTGGTGAGGGCAGAGAGATAAAAGCTCATTTAGGAACGACATGAACATGCTGCTTAGGTAGCTGTTATCAGTAAATATCTCCACTGAGATTAAGAAAAGCATTAGCTTAATAAATTAAGTACTTCCTGGTATGGTTACTGTACTGGTAACTCCCCAAAAGAATCTGGATTGTGGTGAGGGAACAGAGAAAAAAAGCTCATTTAGGACCTGCACTTACGAAGGGGGTAGGCAGCTGTATATCAGGGAGTAAACCTTCTGAGAATCAAAACAGCTGGAGCTTGTTAAGGTAATTACACAGGGGAAAGGATAATGTACTGGGAACTCGTCAGAAGAATCTGATTTGTGGTGAGGGCAGAGAGATAAAAGCTCATTTAGGAACGACATGAACATGCTGCGTAGGTAGCTGTTTATCAGTAAATATCTCCACTGAGATTAAGAAAAGCAGTAGCTTAATAAATTAAGTACTTCCTGGTATGGTTACTGTACTGGTAACTCCCCAAAAGAATCTGGATTGTGGTGAGGGAACAGAGAAAAAAGCTCATTTAGGACCTGCACTTACGAAGGGGGTAGGCAGCTGTATATCAGGGAGTAAACCTTCTGAGAATAAAAACAGCTGGAGCTTGTTAAGGTAATTACACAGGGGAAAGGATAATGTACTGGGAACTCCTCAGAAGAATCTGATTTGTGGTGAGGGCAGAGAGATAAAAGCTCATTTAGGAACGACATGAACATGCTGCGTAGGTAACTGTTTATCAGTAAATATCTCCACTGAGATTAAGAAAAGCAGTAGCATAATAAATTAAGTACTTCCTGGTATGGTTACTGTACTGGTAACTCCCCAAAAGAATCTGGATTGTGGTGAGGGAACAGAGAAAAAAGCTCATTTAGGGGCTGCACTTACGAAGGGGGTAGGCAGCTGTATATCAGGGAGTAAACCTTCTGAGAATAAAAACAGCTGGAGCTTGTTAAGGTAATTACACAGGGGAAAGGATAATATACTGGGAACTCCTCAGAAGAATCTGATTCGTGGTGAGGGCAGAGAGATAAAAGCTCATTTAGGAACGACATGAACATGCTGCGTAGGTAGCTGTTTATCAGTAAATATCTCCACTGAGATTAAGAAAAGCAGTAGCTTAATAAATTAAGTACTTCCTGGTATGGTTACTGTACTGGTAACTCCCCAAAAGAATCTGGAATGTGGTGAGGGAACAGAGAAAAAACTCATTTAGGACCTGCACTTACTTAGGGGGTAGGTAGCTGTATATCAGGGAGTAAACCTTCCGAGAATAAAAACAGCTGGACCTTGTTAAGGTAATTACACAGGGGAAAGGATAATGTACTGGGAACTCCTCAGAATAATCTGTTTTGTGGTGAGGGCAGAGAGATAAAAGCTCATTTAGGAACGACATGAACATGCTGCGTAGGTAGCTGTTTATCAGTAAATATCTCCACTGAGATTAAGAAAAGCAGTAGCTTAATAAATTAAGTACTTCCTGGTATGGTTACTGTACTGGTAACTCCCCAAAAGAATCTGGATTGTGGTGAGGGAACAGAGAAAAAAGCTCATTTAGGGGCTGCACTTACGAAGGGGGTAGGCAGCTGTATATCAGGGAGTAAACCTTCTGAGAATAAAAACAGCTGGAGCTTGTTAAGGTAATTACACAGGGGAAAGGATAATATACTGGGAACTCCTCAGAAGAATCTGATTCGTGGTGAGGGCAGAGAGATAAAAGCTCATTTAGGAACGACATGAACATGCTGCGTAGGTAGCTGTTTATCAGTAAATATCTCCACTGAGATTAAGAAAAGCAGTAGCTTAATAAATTAAGTACTTCCTGGTATGGTTACTGTACTGGTAACTCCCCAAAAGAATCTGGAATGTGGTGAGGGAACAGAGAAAAAACTCATTTAGGACCTGCACTTACTTAGGGGGTAGGTAGCTGTATATCAGGGAGTAAACCTTCCGAGAATAAAAACAGCTGGACCTTGTTAAGGTAATTACACAGGGGAAAGGATAATGTACTGGGAACTCCTCAGAATAATCTGTTTTGTGGTGAGGGCAGAGAGATAAAAGCTCATTTAGGAACGACATGAACATGCTGCGTAGGTAGCTGTTTATCAGTAAATATCTCCACTGAGATTAAGAAAAGCAGTAGCTTAATAAATTAAGTACTTCCTGGTATGGTTACTGTACTGGTAACTCCCCAAAAGAATCTGGATTGTGGTGAGGGAACAGAGAAAAAAGCTCATTTAGGACCTGCAATTACGAAGGGGGTAGGCAGCCGTATATCAGGGAGTAAACCTTCTGAGAATAAAAACAGCTGGAGCTTGTTAAGGTAATTACACCGGGGAAAGGATAATGTACTGGGAACTCCTCAGAAGAATCTGATTTGTGGTGAGGGCAGAGAGATAAAAGCTCATTTAGGAACGACATGAACATGCTGCGTAGGTAGCTGTTTATCAGTAAATATCTCCACTGAGATTAAGAAAAGCAGTAGCTTAATAAATTAAGTACTTCCTGGTATGGTTACTGTACTGGTATCTCCCAAAAGAATCTGGATTGTGGTGAGGGAATAGAGAAAAAAGCTCATTTAGGACCTGCACTTACGAAGGGGGTAGGCAGCTGTATATCAGGGCGTAAACCTTCTGAGAATAAAAACAGCTGGAGCTTGTTAAGGTAATTACACAGGGGAAAGGATAATGTACTGGGAACTCCTAAGAAGAATCTGATTTGTGGTGAGGGCAGAGAGATAAAAGCTCATTTAGGAACGACATGACCATGCTGCGTAGGTAGCTGTTTATCAGTAAATATCTGCACTGAGATTAAGAAAAGCAGTAGCTTAATAAATTAAGTACTTCCTAGTATGGTTACTGTACTGGTAACTCCCCAAAAGAATCTGGATTGTGGTGAGGGAACAGAGAAAAAACTCATTTAGGACCTGCACTTACTTAGGGGGTAGGCAGCTGTATATCAGGGAGTAAACCTTCTGAGAATAAAAACAGCTGGAGCTTGTTAAGGTAATTACACAGGGGAAAGGATAATGTACTGGGAACTCCTCTGAAGAATCTGATTTGTGGTGAGGGTAGAGAGATAAAAGCTCATTTAGGAACGACATGAACATGCTGCGTAGGTAGCTGTTTATCAGTAAATATCTCCACTGAGATTAAGAAAAGCAGTAGCTTAATAAATTAAGTACTTCCTGGTATGGTTACTGTACTGGTAACTCCCCAAAAGAATCTGGATTGTGGTGAGGGAACAGAGAAAAAAGCTCATTTAGGACCTGCACTTACGAAGGGGGTAGGCAGCTGTATATCAGGGAGTAAACCTTCTGAGAATAAAAACAGCTGGAGCTTGTAAAGGTAATTACACAGGGGAAAGGATAATGTACTGGGAACTCCTCAGAAGAATCTGATTTGTGTTGAGGGCAGAGAGATAAAAGCTCATTTAGGAACGACATGTACGTGCTGCGTAGGTAGCTGTTTATCAGTAAATGTCTCCACTGAGATTAACAAAAGCAGTAGCTTAATAAATTAAGTACTTCCTGGTATGGTTACTGTACTGGTAACTCCCCAAAAAAATCTGGATTGTGGTGAGGGAACAGAGAAAAAAGCTCATTTAGGACCTGCACTTACGAAGGGGGTAGGCAGTTGTATATCAGAGAGTAAACCTTCTGAGAATAAAAACAGCTGGAGCTTGTTAAGGTAATTACACAGGGGAAAGGATAATGTACTGGGAACTCCTCAGAAGAATCTGATTTGTGGTGAGGGCAGAGCGATAAAAGCTCATTTAGGAACGACATGAACCTGCTGCGTAGGTAGCTGTTTATCAGTAAATATCTCCACTGAGATTAAGAAAAGCAGTAGCTTAATAAATTAAGTACTTCCTGGTATGCTAATTGTACTGGTAACTCCCCAAAAGAATCTGGATTGTGGTGAGGGAACAGAGAAAAAAGCTCATTTAGGACCTGCACTTACGTAGGGAGTAGGCAGCTGTATATCAGGGAGTAAACCTTCTGAGAATAAAAACAGCTGGAGCTTGTTAAGGTAATTACACAGGGGAAAGGATAATGTACTGGGAAGTCCTCAGAAGAATCTGATTTGTGGTGAGGGCAGTGAGATAAAAGCTCATTTAGGAACGACATGAACGTGCTGCGTAGGTAGCTGTTTATCAGTAAATATCTCCACTGAGATTAAGAAAAGCAGTAGCTTAATTAATTAAGTACTTCCTGGTATGGTTACTGTACTGGTAACTCCCCAAAAGAATCTGGATTGTGGTGAGGGAACAGAGAAAAAAGCTCATTTAGGACCTGCACTTACGAAGGGGGTAGGCAGCTATATATCAGGGCGTAAACCTTCTGAGAATAAAAACAGCTGGAGCTTGTTAAGGTAATTACACAGGGGAAAGGATAATGTACTGGGAACTCCTCAGAAGAATCTGATTTGTGGTGAGGGCAGAGAGATAAAAGCTCATTTAGGAACGACATGACCATGCTGCGTAGGTAGCTGTTTATCAGTAAATATCTCCACTGAGATTAAGAAAAGCAGTAGCTTAATAAATTAAGTACTTCCTGGTATGGTTACTGTACTGGTAACTCCCCAAAAGAATCTGGATTGTGGTGAGGGAACAGAGAAAAAAGCTCATTTAGGACCTGCACTTACCAAGGGGGTAGGCAGCTGTATATCAGGGAGTAAACCTTCTGAGAATCAAAACAGCTGGAGCTTGTTAAGGTAATTACACAGGGGAAAGGATAATGTACTTTGAACTCCTCAGAAGAATCTGATTTTTGGTGAGGGCAGAGAGATAAAAGCTCATTTAGGAACGACATGAACATGCTGCGTAGGTAGCTGTTTATCAGTAAATATCTCCACTGAGATTAAGAAAAGCAGTAGCTTAATAAATTAAGTACTTCCTGGTATGGTTACTGTACTGGTAACTCCCCAAAAGAATCTGGATTGTGGTGAGGGAACAGAGAAAAAAGCTCATTTAGGACCTGTATTTACGAAGGGGGTAGGCAGCTGTATCTCAGGGAGTAAACCTTCTGAGAATAAAAACAGCTGGAGCTTGTTAAGGTAATTACACAGGGGAAAGGATAATGTACTGGGAACGCCTCAGAAGAATCTGATTCGTGGTGAGGGCAGAGAGATAAAAGCTCATTTAGGAACGACATGAACATGCTGCGTAGGTAGCTGTTTATCAGTAAATATCTCCACTGAGATTAAGAAAAGCAGTAGCTTAATAAATTAAGTACTTCCTGGTATGGTTACTGTACTGGTAACTCCCCAAAAGAATCTGGATTGTGGTGAGGGAACAGAGAAAAAAGCTCATTTAGGACCTGCACTTACGAAGGGGGTAGGCAGCTGTATATCAGGGAGTAAACCTTCTGAGAATAAAAACAGCTGGAGCTTGTTAAGGTAATTACACAGGGGAAAGGATAATGTACTGGGAACTCCTCAGAAGAATCTGATTTGTGGTGAGGGCAGAGAGATAAAAGCTCATTTAGGAACGACATGAACATGCTGCGTAGGTAGCTGTTTATCAGTAAATATCTCCACTGAGATTAAGAAAAGCAGTAGCTTAATAAATTAAGTACTTCCTGGTATGGTTACTGTACTGGTAACTCCCCAAAAGAATCTGGATTGTGGTGAGGGAACAGAGAAAAAAGCTCATTTAGGACCTGCACTTACGAAGGGGGTAGGCAGCTGTATATCAGGGAGTAAACCTTCTGAGAATAAAAACAGCTGGAGCTTGTTAAGGTAATTACACAGGGGAAAGGATAATGTACTGGGAACTCCTCAGAAGAATCTGATTTTTGGTGAGGGCAGAGAGATAAAAGCTCATTTAGGAACGACATGAACATGCTGCGTAGGTAGCTGTTTATCAGTAAATATCTCCACTGAGATTAAGAAAAGCAGTAGCTTAATAAATTAAGTACTTCCTGGTATGGTTACTGTACTGGTAACTCCCCAAAAGAATCTGGATTGTGGTGAGGGAACAGAGAAAAAAGCTCATTTAGGACCTGCACTTACGAAGGGGGTAGGCAGCTGTATATCAGGGAGTAAACCTTCTGAGAATAAAAACAGCTGGAGCTTGTTAAGGTAATTACACAGGGGAAAGGATAATGTACTGGGAACTCCTCAGAAGAATGTGATTTGTGGTGAGGGCAGAGAGATAAAAGCTCATTTAGGAACGACATGAACATGCTGCGTAGGTAGCTGTTTATCAGTAAATATCTCCACTGAGATTAAGAAAAGCAGTAGCTTAATAAATTAAGTACTTCCTGGTATGGTTACTGTACTGGTAACTCCCCAAAAGAATCTGGATTGTGGTGAGGGAACAGAGAAAAAAGCTCATTTAGGACCTGCACTTACGAAGGGGGTAGGCAGCTGTATATCAGGGAGTAAACCTTCTGAGAATAAAAACAGCTGGAGCTTGTTAAGGTAATTAGACAGGGGAAAGGATAATGTACTGGGAACTCCTCAGAAGAATCTGATTTGTGGTGAGGGCAGAGAGATAAAAGCTCATTTAGGAACGACATGAACATGCTGCGTAGGTAGCTGTTTATCAGTAAATATCTCCACAGTGAATAAGAAAATCAGTAGCTTAATAAATTAAGTACTTCCTGGTATGGTTACTGTACTGGTAACTCCCCAAAAGAATCTGGATTGTGGTGAGGGAACAGAGAAAAAAGCTCATTTAGGACCTGCACTTACGAAGGGGGTAGGCAGCTGTATATCAGGGAGTAAACCTTCTGAGAATTAAAACAGCTGGAGCTTGTTAAGGTAATTACACAGGGGAAAGGATAATGTACTGGGAACTCCTCAGAAGAATCTGATTTGTGGTGAGGGCAGAGAGATAAAAGCTCATTTAGGAACGACATGAACATGCTGCATAGGTAGCTGTTTATCAGTAAATATCTCCACAGTGAATAAGAAAATCAGTAGCTTAATAAATTAAGTACTTCCTGGTATGGTTACTGTACTGGTAACTCCCCAAAAGAATCTGGATTGTGGTGAGGGAACAGAGAAAAAAGCTCATTTAGGACCTGCATTTACGAAGGGGGTAGGCAGCTGTATCTCAGGGAGTAAACCTTCTGAGAATAAAAACAGCTGGAGCTTGTTAAGGTAATTACACAGGGGAAAGGATAATGTACTGGGAACGCCTCAGAAGAATCTGATTTGTGGTGAGGGCAGAGAGATAAAAGCTCATTTAGGAACGACATGAACATGCTGCGTAGGTAGCTGTTTATCAGTAAATATCTCCACTGAGATTAAGAAAAGCAGTAGCTTAATAAATTAAGTACTTCCTGGTATGGTTACTGTACTGGTAACTCCCCAAAAGAATCTGGATTGTGGTGAGGGAACAGAGAAAAAAGCTCATTTAGGACCTGCACTTACGAAGGGGGTGGGCAGCTGTATATCAGGGAGTAAAACCTCTGAGAATAAAAACAGCTGGAGCTTGTTAAGGTAATTACACAGGGGAAAGGATAATGTACTGGGAACTCCTCAGAAGAATCTGATTTGTGGTGAGGGCAGAGAGATAAAAGCTCATTTAGGAACGACATGAACATGCTGCGTAGGTAGCTGTTTATCAGTAAATATCTCCACTGAGATTAAGAAAAGCAGTAGCTTAATAAATTAAGTACTTCCTGGTATGGATACTGTACTGGTAACTCCCCAAAAGAATCTGGATTGTGTTGAGGGAACAGAGAAAAAAGCTCATTTAGGACCTGCACTTACGAAGGGGGTAGGCAGCTGTATATCAGGGAGTAAACCTTCTGAGAATAAAAACAGCTGGAGCTTGTTAAGGTAATTACACAGGGGAAAGGATAATGTACTGGGAACTCCTCAGAAGAATCTGATTTGTGGTGAGGGCAGAGAGATAAAAGCTCATTTAGGAACGACATGAACATGCTGCGTAGGTAGCTGTTTATCAGTAAATATCTCCACTGAGATTAAGAAAAGCAGTAGCTTAATAAATTAAGTACTTCCTGGTATGGTTACTGTACTGGTAACTCCCCAAAAGAATCTGGATTGTGGTGAGGGAACAGAGAAAAAAGCTCATTTAGGACCTGCACTTACGAAGGGGGTAGGCAGCTGTATATCAGGGAGTAAACCTTCTGAGAATGAAAACTGCTGGAGCTTGTTAAGGTAATTACACAGGGGAAAGGATAATGTACTGGGAACTCCTCAGAAGAATCTGATTTGTGGTGAGGGCAGAGAGATAAAAGCTCATTTAGGAACGACATGAACATGCTGCGTAGGTAGCTGTTTATCAGTAAATATCTCCACTGAGATTAAGAAAAGCAGTAGCTTAATAAATTAAGTACTTCCTGGTATGGTTACTGTACTGGTAACTCCCCAAAGATATCTGGATTGTGGTGAGGGAACAGAGAAAAAAGCTCATTAAGGACCGGCACTTACTAAGGGGGTAGGCAGCTGTATATCAGGGAGTAAACCTTCTGAGAATAAAAACAGCTGGAGCTTGTTAAGGTAATTACACAGGGGAAAGGATAATGTACTGGGAACGCCTCAGAAGAATCTGATTTGTGGTGAGGGCAGAGAGATAAAAGCTCATTAAGAACGACATGAACATGCTGCGTAGGTAGCTGTTTATCAGTAAATATCTCCACTGTGAATAATAAAATCAGTAGCTTAATAAATTAAGTACTTCCTGGTATGGTTACTGTACTGGTAACTCCCCAAAAGAATCTGGATTGTGGTGAGGGAACAGAGAAAAAAGCTCATTTAGGACCTGCATTTACGAAGGGGGTAGGCAGCTGTATCTCAGGGAGTAAACCTTCTGAGAATAAAAACATCTGGAGCTTGTTAAGGTAATTACACAGGGGAAAGGATAATGTACTGGGAACGCCTCAGAAGAATCTGATTTGTGGTGAGGGCAGAGAGATAAAAGCTCATTTAGGAATGACATGAACATGCTGCGTAGGTAGCTGTTTATCAGTAAATATCTCCACTGAGATTAAGAAAAGCAGTAGCTTAATAAATTAAGTACTTCCTGGTATGGTTACTGTACTGGTAACTCCCCAAAAGAATCTGGATTGTGGTGAGGGAACAGAGAAAAAAGCTCATTTAGGACCTGCACTTACGAAGGGGGTAGGCAGCTGTATATCAGGGAGTAAACCTTCTGAGAATAAAAACAGCTGGAGCTTGTTAAGGTAATTACACAGGGGAAAGGATAATGTACTGGGAACTCCTCAGAAGAATCTGATTTGTGGTGAGGGCAGAGAGATAAAAGCTCATTTAGGAACGACATGAACATGCTGCGTAGGTAGCTGTTTATCAGTAAATATCTCCACTGAGATTAAGAAAAGCAGTAGCTTAATAAATTAAGTACTTCCTGGTATGGTTACTGTACTGGTAACTCCCCAAAAGAATCTGGATTGTGGTGAGGGAACAGAGAAAAAAGCTCATTTAGGACCTGCACTTACGAAGGGGGTAGGCAGCTGTATATCAGGGAGTAAACCTTCTGAGAATCAAAACAGCTGGAGCTTGTTAAGGTAATTACACAGGGGAAAGGATAATGTACTGGGAACTCCTCAGAAGAATCTGATTTTTGGTGAGGGCAGAGAGATAAAAGCTCATTTAGGAACGACATGAACATGCTGCGTAGGTAGCTGTTTATCAGTAAATATCTCCACTGAGATTAAGAAAAGCAGTAGCTTAATAAATTAAGTACTTCCTGGTATGGTTACTGTACTGGTAACTCCCCAAAAGAATCTGGATTGTGGTGAGGGAACAGAGAAAAAATCTCATTTAGGACCTGCACTTACGAAGGGGGTAGGCAGCTGTATATCAGGGAGTAAACCTTCTGAGAATAAAAACAGCTGGAGCTTGTTGTCAGGGACCGAGACCCGGACTTGAGCCTCTGGCTGGAAGCCACCTTAGAAAACATGCTATTGAGCCTCTGGCTGGAAGCCACCATAGAAAACATGCTAAGAAACCAACCATTGAGTCAGCACCACCTTGGTTGCACTAGATGGCCCAGTTCATAGAGCAATAATAATAGATAATTCTTGAGAATAAACCTACCAGAACGTCCTACAGTCAAGTCTCTTAGCAACCCAGGTAGGACCCAGTGTATAGGAACATTTTGTGGTCAGGTCACTTAGCAACTCTCCCCTATAGCATGACCAGTAACCTTTTCACCCTGCCAAGGTCCTGCTACCCCAAGCCAACTTCCTACAGGTGCTGAAGAACTGCCCCCTCCTGCTCCAAGATTGCCCCCTCCTGCTTTAAGAGTATATAAGTGTGTGAAAAATCAAAATAAATTGGCAGCTTGAACAGACTCCCATTTGTCTTGCTGTCCTCTTTGCGTCTCCCTTTCCCTTCATTCTCTCTCGTAGGTGGTCTCCCCTGTTGACGTCCTGCAGGTCGGGACAACTGGCGCCCAACGTGGGGCACGACCTTCCCTCACGAGACGAGAACGTCCCTGTCGGAAGATCCAAGCGCTTGGTGGTCATCATTCTCTTTGGGAGCACCCGGCCCAACCACAAGAGAAGCCTATTAAGGTGAGAAACGGTGACAGGGACGCAGTTCGGCTTAGGCAGATCGCCGAACCATGGGACAGGGCATTTCAGCCCATGACCAGTTTGTCAGGGGCATCAAGGAGGCACTCAAGACGCGAGGAGTGAGGGTTCGTAAAAAAGATTTAAAAGTTTTCTTTAATCGCTTAGATGATTGTTGTCCATGGTTTCCACAGGAAGGAACAATTGATGTAAAAAGATGGGCTCGTGTGGGGGATTGTCTCAAAGACTATTATTGATCCTTCGGCCCAGAAAAGGTGCCTGTGGTTACATTTTCTTATTGGAACTTAATTAATGACATTTTAAAAGTCCACTCCCACACCCCTGCCCCCGATATTCAGTCAGTTATTTCCCAAGGAGAGGAGGTTATGAAACAGAGTAGACCCCCCTCCAGAGCTTCCTCTCAGGGCCCACCCTCAGTGGTAGAATTGTCAGATATGGAACAGGGGACAGTGCCTTCCGCGCCTAAACAAATTTATCCCTCCTTAGCAGACTTTGAGGGCCCCAAACCCCTTGACCCTGGCGACGCTGCCATTTTAGAGGAGGAGGCTGCTCATTATCATAACCCTGATAGCCTCAAACAGGACCCAAGACCCCAATTTTCCCAGCCACCGCCATACAAATTCCCCCAAAAACACCCATTCTGCAGCCCACTCCTTGATGGGCACCATGGCTTTCTTCCTATCGCCATACCGGTCCCTTCGAACCTCCCTGACAGCATCCGCCAGTTGCGGGCCACTCTGGAGGCGCGCCGCGAGCACCTGAGTCTCTTAAAGGAACTTCGGTCCCTAGACCAGGAACTCTCTGACCTGGCACTGCAAAATAAACAACCTAAAACCATTTCATTTAAGAAAAAGACTCAGCCCTGCCTGGCATTCCCGGTCACCCGCAGTCAGACTCAATGTCCCTCTCAGTCTGAGGAAGAAGATTCCCCGCCGCCCCTAGAAAGGGAGGAGGAAAACCCAGCTGAGGGCGGGGAGGACGATCCTGATACAGGAACGGGTGAAGAGCCCACTACTGGCCACGGCCAGCGCTACAAAAGGCTAGACCTTCGGTTTCTTGAACGTCTCAAAGCCGCCTGCAGTCAATACGGACCCACGGCTCCGTTTACACTGGCCTTAATTGAAAACCAGAGTGAGACATGGTTCACTCCTAATGATTGGCATTTTATTGCCCGTGCCACCCTCTCTGGGGGAGATTTTGTTCTGTGGAAGACTGATTATTCTGAACAGGCTCGGGAACTAGCCCGCCATAACAGCGAGAGCCCTACTTCCCAAAACTGGACAGTTGGCAAATTTCTAGGCACGGCGCCTTATGATAAAAATGAAACTCAGGCGGCCTTTCTGCCGGGACTCTTAACACAAATTCAAATGGCAGGCCTTAAGGCCTGGAAGCGGCTCCCTCAAAAGGGCTCCGCCACCACTTCCTTGGCAAAAGTCCGGCAAGGACCAGACGAGCCCTATAGTGATTTTATCTCCCGCCTTAATGATGCGGCAGAGAGGCTGCTCGGCTCCGGGGAAAACGAAAGTACCTTCGTTAAACACCTTGCTTTCGAAAATGCCAACCCGGCTTGCCAAGAGGCCCTTCGCCCCCATCGGGAGAGAGCCACCCTTTCTGATTATGTCCGCCTCTGCGCGGGGGTCGGTTCCGCCCATGCTATTGGATTGGCCATTGGGGCAGCCCTTAAGGCAGCCAATTTTCGCCCCTCTGGTGGCATTTCACAAAATCGCCTTTGCTTTACCTGTAAACAGCCTGGTCATTTTTCCAGAGAGTGTCCTCAAAAAACAATCTCCCCGGGGAACTGCAGCCCTTCCAACCATGCCCTCCCCAGGTGTTACTCTACGCCCTTTGCCCAATTCTCTCTGCCCCCGATGCGGACGAGGATTTCATTGGGCAAATGAGTGCCGTTCCAAGACTGATTGTCAGGGGCGTCAGCTTCTCCCTCGGAAGCCGGGAAACTTCCCTCGGGGCCAGCCCCTGGCCCCCACACCTCCGGGAGCGCCCCAGGGGGCCTTGCAGACTGCTCCCCAACCAAGCCAAGTATTCAATCCCTCCAGCGCGCCACCCCAGGCAGCGCAGGCCTGGACCTCTGTTCCACCACCAACACAGTACTAGACCCCCTCAAAGGCACTCAAATAATTCCTACCGGAGTTTGGGGGCCTCCCCCTCCCGGCACTCATGCCCTCATTCTTGGCCGTGCCTCTTCAGCTTTAAGAGGTATTCAAATCCACCCAGGAATACTCGACAGTGACTATTCTGGAGAAATTCAACTTTTGGTCTCGTCCACAGGTGGCAACAAGCACCTGAGTCCCGATTAACACTCTCCCAGGTTACGGGACAGGGCAGATGCCTGATCACTGCAGGAGCCAAACCCTCATCCTACCTGCAGCCTTTCTGTAACACCACTGATTTTCTCCACAGCACAGACACCTCCGGATACATCCTTCCCACCAACGACACCTGGTGGGCCTGCACCGATGGCCTAACTCCTTGCATTTCCCTAGAGCTTAACACGGCTGCTTCCCCGCTGTTCTGTATTCTAGTTCAAGTTATTCCTCGCCTAACATATTACTCCCAGAAACAGTTTTCTGCCCTGTGGGAAGGTGTACTAACCCAAGAGATGTCCCTCCCTAGACAAAAACGAGAGCCTATCTCAACCATCACCTTAGCTGTTCTGTTAGGATTAGGAACCGCAGGGGCAGGACAGGCATAGCGTCCATGGTTTTAACCAATAAACATTATTCTGAACTTAGGGCCTCCATAGATGAGGATATAGAACAACTAGAGAAAGGCATTTCCGCCCTGGAAACATCTCTCACGTCCCTTTCTGAGGTTGTCCTACAAAACCGCCGAGGGTTAGATTTGCTGTTCCTCCAGCAAGGAGGCCTGTGTGCGGCCCTCAAGGAAGAATGTTGTTTTTATACTGATCACACCGGGGTCGCTAGAGATAGCATGGCCAAAGTAAGAGAAGGATTAGAAAAGCGTAAGCGAGAAAGAGAAAAGGAGCTTGGTTGGTTTCAAACATGGTTTTCCACCTCTCCATGGCTCACCACCTTGCTTCCCTCCCTCCTTGGACCACTGGTCGGCCTAATTATCATCTTAACCTTTGGACCATGGGCCTTCTCGCGACTAAAGCGGTTTGTTCAAACACAGCTCAGAGAAAGCTCGGAGAAGCGCATTCAGGTCCATTATCATCGGCTAGACCTAGAGGACAGGGGCATCGCCCCTAGCCCCCCTGCACATTCCCCAAATCTCAGGTGGGGATGCTAATGTGCTTGGGACATGGGCTCAAGTGTTGAGGAGCAAAGAGGGCACAGCCAGGACTGTGCGAGGTAAGGACTCGGTGGAGTCCTCCGATAAGCCTGAGTACCCCGGCGGCATACTCCATTGCATGGCGGTTGCGCAGAAATCCCTTTCCGCCCCCACTCAAAAACTGCGCCTTTCCAGTAAGCTCAGGGGCAGAGGGGACGCCCACGGTTCCTGATGCCGCCTCCAGGAAAATGTCCTTGTGGGATGGAGCCCCTGTCGCTCCTCTAAGTCTCCTCAGCTCTTGCTTGGTCCTAAATAAAAGTAAAGGGAGGAGATGTCAGGGACCGAGACCCGGACTTGAGCCTCTGGCTGGAAGCCACCTTAGAAAACATGCTATTGAGCCTCTGGCTGGAAGCCACCATAGAAAACATGCTAAGAAACCAACCATTGAGTCAGCACCACCTTGGTTGCACTAGATGGCCCAGTTCATAGAGCAATTATAATAGATAATTCTTGAGAATAAACCTACCAGAACGTCCTACAGTCAAGTCTCTTAGCAACCCAGGTAGGACCCAGTGTATAGGAACATTTTGTGGTCAGGTCACTTAGCAACTCTCCCCTATAGCATGACCAGTAACCTTTTCACCCTGCCAAGGTCCTGCTACCCCAAGCCAACTTCCTACAGGTGCTGAAGAACTGCCCCCTCCTGCTCCAAGATTGCCCCCTCCTGCTTTAAGAGTATATAAGTGTGTGAAAAATCAAAATAAATTGGCAGCTTGAACAGACTCCCATTTGTCTTGCTGTCCTCTTTGCGTCTCCCTTTCCCTTCATTCTCTCTCGTAGGTGGTCTCCCCTGTTGACGTCCTGCAGGTCGGGACAGCTTGTTAAGGTAATTACACAGTGGAAAGGATAATGTACTGGGAACTCCTCAGAAGAATCTGATTTGTGGTGAGGGCAGAGAGATAAAAGCTCATTTAGGAACGACATGAACATGCTGCGTAGGTAGCTGTTTATCAGTAAATATCTCCACTGAGATTAAGAAAAGCAGTAGCTTAATAAATTAAGTACGTCCTGGTATGGTTACTGTACTGGTAACTCCCCAAAAGAATCTGGATTGTGGTGAGGGAACAGAGAAAAAAGCTCATTTAGGACCTGCACTTACGAAGGGGGTAGGCAGCTGTATATCAGGGAGTAAACCTTCTGAGAATAAAAACAGCTGGAGCTTGTTAAGGTAATTACACAGGGGAAAGGATAATGTACTGGGAACTCCTCAGAAGAATCTGATTTGTGGTGAGGGCAGAGAGATAAAAGCTCATTTAGGAATGACATGAACATGCTGCGTAGGTAGCTGTTTATCAGTAAATATCTCCACTGTGAATAAGAAAATCAGTAGCTTAATAAATTAAGTACTTCCTGGTATGGTTACTGTACTGGTAACTCCCCAAAAGAATCTGGATTGTGGTGAGGGAACAGAGAAAAAAGCTCATTTAGGACCTGCATTTACGAAGGGGGTAGGCAGCTGTATCTCAGGGAGTAAACCTTCTGAGAATAAAAACAGCTGGAGCTTGTTAAGGTAATTACACAGGGGAAAGGATAATGTACTGGGAACGCCTCAGAAGAATCTGATATGTGGTGAGGGCAGAGAGATAAAAGCTCATTTAGGAACGACATGAACATGCTGCGTAGGTAGCTGTTTATCAGTAAATATCTCCACTGAGATTAAGAAAAGCAGTAGCTTAATAAATTAAGTACTTCCTGGTATGGTTACTGTACTGGTAACTCCCCAAAAGAATCTGGATTGTGGTGAGGGAACAGAGAAAAAAGCTCATTTAGGACCTGCACTTACGAAGGGGGTAGGCAGCTGTATATCAGGGAGTAAACCTTCTGAGAATAAAAACAGCTGGAGCTTGTTAAGGTAATTACACAGGGGAAAGGATAATGTACTGGGAACTCCTCAGAAGAATCTGATTTGTGGTGAGGGCAGAGAGATAAAAGCTCATTTAGGAACGACATGAACATGCTGCGTAGGTAGCTGTTTATCAGTAAATATCTCCACTGAGATTAAGAAAAGCAGTAGCTTAATAAATTAAGTACTTCCTGGTATGGTTACTGTACTGGTAACTCCCCAAAAGAATCTGGATTGTGGTGAGGGAACAGAGAAAAAAGCTCATTTAGGACCTGCACTTACGAAGGGGGTAGGCAGCTGTATATCAGGGAGTAAACCTTCTGAGAATAAAAACAGCTGGAGCTTGTTAAGGTAATTACACAGGGGAAAGGATAATGTACTGGGAACTCCTCAGAAGAATGTGATTTGTGGTGAGGGCAGAGAGATAAAAGCTCATTTAGGAACGACATGAACATGCTGCGTAGGTAGCTGTTTATCAGTAAATATCTCCACTGAGATTAAGAAAAGCAGTAGCTTAATAAATTAAGTACTTCCTGGTATGGTTACTGTACTGGTAACTCCCCAAAAGAATCTGGATTGTGGTGAGGGAACAGAGAAAAAAGCTCATTTAGGACCTGCACTTACGAAGGGGGTAGGCAGCTGTATATCAGGGAGTAAACCTTATGAGAATAAAAACAGCTGGAGCTTGTTAAGGTAATTACACAGGGGAAAGGATAATGTACTGGGAACTCCTCAGAAGAATCTGATTTGTGGTGAGGGCAGAGAGATAAAAGCTCATTTAGGAACGACATGAACATGCTGCGTAGGTAGCTGTTTATCAGTAAATATCTCCACTGAGATTAAGAAAAGCAGTAGCTTAATAAATTAAGTACTTCCTGGTATGGTTACTGTACTGGTAACTCCCCAAAAGAATCTGGATTGTGGTGAGGGAACAGAGAAAAAAGCTCATTTAGGACCTGCACTTACGAAGGGGGTAGGCAGCTGTATATCAGGGAGTAAACCTTCTGAGAATAAAAACAGCTGGAGCTTGTTAAGGTAATTAAACAGGGAAAAGGATAATGTACTGGGAACTCCTCACAAGAATCTGATTTGTGGTGAGGGCAGAGAGATAAAAGCTCATTTAGGAACGACATGAACATGCTGCGTAGGTAGCTGTTTATCAGTAAATATCTCCACTGAGATTAAGAAAAGCAGTAGCTTAATAAATTAAGTACTTCCTGGTATGGTTACTGTACTGGTAACTCCCCAAAAGAATCTGGATTGTGGTGAGGGAACAGAGAAAAAAGCTCATTTAGGACCTGCACTTACGAAGGGGGTAGGCAGCTGTATATCAGGGAGTAAACCTTCTGAGAATAAAAACAGCTGGAGCTTGTTAAGGTAATTACACAGGGGAAAGGATAATGTACTGGGAACTCCTCAGAAGAATCTGATTTGTGGTGAGGGCAGAGAGATAAAAGCTCATTTAGGAACGACATGAACATGCTGCGTAGGTAGCTGTTTATCAGTAAATATCTCCACTGAGATTAAGAAAAGCAGTAGCTTAATAAATTAAGTATTTCCTGGTATGGTTACTGTACTGGTAACTCCCCAAAAGAATCTGGATTGTGGTGAGGGAACAGAGAAAAAAGCTCATTTAGGACCTGCACTTACGAAGGGGGTAGGCAGCTGTATATCAGGGAGTAAACCTTCTGAGAATAAAAACAGCTGGAGCTTGTTAAGGTAATTACACAGGGGAAAGGATAATGTACTGGGAACTCCTCAGAAGAATCTGATTTGTGGTGAGGGCAGAGAGATAAAAGCTCATTTAGGAACGACATGAACATGCTGCGTAGGTAGCTGTTTATCAGTAAATATCTCCACTGAGATTAAGAAAAGCAGTAGCTTAATAAATTAAGTACTTCCTGGTATGGTTACTGTACTGGTAACTCCCCAAAAGAATCTGGATTGTGGTGAGGGAACAGAGAAAAAAGCTCATTTAGGACCTGCACTTACGAAGGGGGTAGGCAGCTGTATATCAGGGAGTAAACCTTCTGAGAATAAAAACAGCTGAAGCTTGTTAAGGTAATTACACAGGGGAAAGGATAATGTACTGGGAACTCCTCAGAAGAATCTGATTTGTGGTGAGGGCAGAGAGATAAAAGCTCATTTAGGAACGACATGAACCTGCTGCGTAGGTAGCTGTTTATCAGTAAATATCTCCACTGAGATTAAGAAAAGCAGTAGCTTAATAAATTAAGTACTTCCTGGTATGGTTACTGTACTGGTAACTCCCCAAAAGAATCTGGATTGTGGTGAGGGAACAGAGAAAAAAGCTCATTTAGGACCTGCACTTACGAAGGGGGTAGGCAGCTGTATATCAGGGAGTAAACCTTCTGAGAATAAAAACAGCTGGAGCTTGTTAAGGTAATTACACAGAGGAAAGGATAATGTACTGGGAACTCCTCAGAAGAATCTGATTTGTGGTGAGGGCAGAGAGATAAAAGCTCATTTAGGAACGACATGAACATGCTGCATAGGTAGCTGTTTATCAGTAAATATCTCCACTGAGATTAAGAAAAGCAGTAGCTTAATAAATTAAGTACTTCCTGGTATGGTTACTGTACTGGTAACTCCCCAAAAGAATCTGGATTGTGGTGAGGGAACAGAGAAAAAAGCTCATTTAGGACCTGCACTTACGAAGGGGGTAGGCAGCTGTATATCAGGGAGTAAACCTTCTGAGAATAAAAACAGCTGGAGCTTGTTAAGGTAATTACACAGGGGAAAGGATAATGTACTGGGAACTCCTCAGAAGAATCTGATTTGTGGTGAGGGCAGAGAGATAAAAGCTCATTTAGGAACGACATGAACATGCTGCGTAGGTAGCTGTTTATCAGTAAATATCTCCACTGAGATTAAGAAAAGCAGTAGCTTAATAAATTAAGTACTTCCTGGTATGGTTACTGTACTGGTAACTCCCCAAAAGAATCTGGATTGTGGTGAGGGAACAGAGAAAAAAGCTCATTTAGGACCTGCACTTACGAAGGGGGTAGGCAGCTGTATATCAGGGAGTAAACCTTCTGAGAATAAAAACAGCTGGAGCTTGTTAAGGTAATTACACAGGGGAAAGGATAATGTACTGGGAACTCCTCAGAAGAATCTGATTTGTGGTGAGGGCAGAGAGATAAAAGCTCATTTAGGAACGAAATGAACATGCTGCGTAGGTAGCTGTTTATCAGTAAATATCTCCACTGAGATTAAGAAAAGCAGTAGCTTAATAAATTAAGTATTTCCTGGTATGGTTACTGTACTGGTAACTCCCCAAAAGAATATGGATTGTGGTGAGGGAACAGAGAAAAAAGCTCATTTAGGACCTGCACTTACGAAGGGGGTAGGCAGCTGTATATCAGGGAGTAAACCTTCTGAGAATAAAAACAGCTGGAGCTTGTTAAGGTAATTACACAGGGGAAAGGATAATGTACTGGGAACTCCTCAGAAGAATCTGATTTGTGGTGAGGGCAGAGAGATAAAAGCTCATTTAGGAACGACATGAACATGCTGCGTAGGTAGCTGTTTATCAGTAAATATCTCCACTGAGATTAAGAAAAGCAGTAGCTTAATAAATTAAGTACTTCCTGGTATGGTTACTGTACTGGTAACTCCCCAAAAGAATCTGGATTGTGGTGAGGGAACAGAGAAAAAAGCTCATTTAGGAACTGCACTTACGAAGGGGGTAGGCAGCTGTATATCAGGGAGTAAACCTTCTGAGAATAAAAACAGCTGAAGCTTGTTAAGGTAATTACACAGGGGAAAGGATAATGTACTGGGAACTCCTCAGAAGAATGTGATTTGTGGTGAGGGCAGAGAGATAAAAGCTCATTTAGGAACGACATGAACCTGCTGCGTAGGTAGCTGTTTATCAGTAAATATCTCCACTGAGATTAAGAAAAGCAGTAGCTTAATAAATTAAGTACTTCCTGGTATGGTTACTGTACTGGTAACTCCCCAAAAGAATCTGGATTGTGGTGAGGGAACAGAGAAAAAAGCTCATTTAGGACCTGCACTTACGAAGGGGGTAGGCAGCTGTATATCAGGGAGTAAACCTTCTGAGAATAAAAACAGCTGGAGCTTGTTAAGGTAATTACACAGGGGAAAGGATAATGTACTGGGAACTCCTCAGAAGAATCTGATTTGTGGTGAGGGCAGAGAGATAAAAGCTCATTTAGGAACGACATGAACATGCTGCATAGGTAGCTGTTTATCAGTAAATATCTCCACTGAGATTAAGAAAAGCAGTAGCTTAATAAATTAAGTACTTCCTGGTATGGTTACTGTACTGGTAACTCCCCAAAAGAATCTGGATTGTGGTGAGGGAACAGAGAAAAAAGCTCATTTAGGACCTGCACTTACGAAGGAGGTAGGCAGCTGTATATCAGGGAGTAAACCTTCTGAGAATAAAAACAGCTGGAGCTTGTTAAGGTAATTACACAGGGGAAAGGATAATGTACTGGGAACTCCTCAGAAGAATCTGATTTGTGGTGAGGGCAGAGAGATAAAAGCTCATTTAGGAACGACATGAACATGCTGCGTAGGTAGCTGTTTATCAGTAAATATCTCCACTGAGATTAAGAAAAGCAGTAGCTTAATAAATTAAGTACATCCTGGTATGGTTACTGTACTGGAAACTCCCCAAAAGAATCTGGATTGTGGTGAGGGAACAGAGAAAAAAGCTCATTTAGGACCTGCACTTACGAAGGGGGTAGGCAGCTGTATATCAGGGAGTAAACCTTCTGAGAATAAAAACAGCTGGAGCTTGTTAAGGTAATTACACAGGGGAAAGGATAATGTACTGGGAACTCCTCAGAAGAATCTGATTTGTGGTGAGGGCAGAGAGATAAAAGCTCATTTAGGAACGACATGAACATGCTGCGTAGGTAGCTGTTTATCAGTAAATATCTCCACTGAGATTAAGAAAAGCAGTAGCTTAATAAATTAAGTACTTCCTGGTATGGTTACTGTACTGGTAACTCCCCAAAAGAATCTGGATTGTGGTGAGGGAACAGAGAAAAAAGCTCATTTAAGACCTTCACTTACGAAGGGGGTAGGCAGCTGTATATCAGGGAGTAAACCTTCTGAGAATAAAAACAGCTGAAGCTTGTTAAGGTAATTACACAGGGGAAAGGATAATGTACTGGGAACTCCTCAGACGAATCTGATTTGTGGTGAGGGCAGAGAGATAAAAGCTCATTTAGGAACGACATGGACATGCTGCGTAGGTAGCTGTTTATCAGTAAATATCTACACTGAGATTAAGAAAAGCAGTAGCTTAATAAATTAAGTACTTCCTGGTATGGTTACTGTACTGGTAACTCCCCAAAAGAATCTGGATTGTGGTGAGGGAACAGAGAAAAAAGCTCATTTAGGACCTGCACTTACGAAGGGGGTAGGCAGCTGTATATCAGGCAGTAAACCTTCTGAGAATAAAAACAGCTGGAGCTTGTTAAGGTAATTACACAGGGGAAACGATAATGTACTGGGAACTCCTCAGAAGAATCTGATTTTTGGTGAGGGCAGAGAGATAAAAGCTCATTTAGGAACGACATGAACATGCTGCGTAGGTAGCTGTTTATCAGTAAATATCTCCACTGAGATTAAGAAAAGCAGTAGCTTAATAAATTAAGTACTTCCTGGTATGGTTACTGTCCTGGTAACTCCCCAAAAGAATCTGGATTGTGGTGAGGGAACAGAGAAAAAAGCTCATTTAGGACCTGCACTTACGAAGGGGGTAGGCAGCTGTATATCAGGGAGTAAACCTTCTGAGAATAAAAACAGCTGGAGCTTGTTAAGGTAATTACACAGGGGAAAGGATAATGTACTGGGAACTCCTCAGAAGAATCTGATTTGTGGTGAGGGCAGAGAGATAAAAGCTCATTTAGGAACGACATGAACATGCTGCGTAGGTAGCTGTTTATCAGTAAATATCTCCACTGAGATTAAGAAAAGCAGTAGCTTAATAAATTAAGTACTTCCTGGTATGGTTACTGTACTGGTAACTCCCCAAAAGAATTTGGATTGTGGTGAGGGAACAGAGAAAAAAGCTCATTTAGGACCTGCACTTACGAAGGGGGTAGGCAGCTGTATATCAGGGAGTAAACCTTCTGAGAATACAAACAGCTGGAGCTTGTTAAGGTAATTACACAGGGGAAAGGATAATGTACTGGGAACTCCTCACAAGAATCTGATTTGTGGTGAGGGCAGAGAGATAAAAGCTCATTTAGGAACGACATGAACATGCTGCGTAGGTAGCTGTTTATCAGTAAATATCTCCAATGAGATTAAGAAAAGCAGTAGCTTAATAAATTAAGTACTTCCTGGTATGGTTACTGTACTGGTAACTCCCCAAAAGAATCTGGATTGTGGTGAGGGAACAGAGAAAAAAGCTCATTTAGGACCTGCACTTACGAAGGGGGTAGGCAGCTGTATATCAGGGAGTAAACCTTCTGAGAATAAAAACAGCTGGAGCTTGTTAAGGTAATTAAACAGGGGAAAGGATAATGTACTGGGAACTCCTCACAAGAATCTGATTTGTGGTGAGGGCAGAGAGATAAAAGCTCATTTAGGAACGACATGAACATGCTGCGTAGGTAGCTGTTTATCAGTAAATATCTCCACTGAGATTAAGAAAAGCAGTAGCTTAATAAATTAAGTACTTCCTGGTATGGTTACTGTACTGGTAACTCCCCAAAAGAATCTGGATTGTGGTGAGGGAACAGAGAAAAAAGCTCATTTAGGACCTGCACTTACGAAGGGGGTAGGCAGCTGTATATCAGGGAGTAAACCTTCTGAGAATAAAAACAGCTGGAGCTTGTTAAGGTAATTACACAGGGGAAAGGATAATGTACTGGGAACTCCTCAGAAGAATCTGATTTGTGGTGAGGGCAGAGAGATAAAAGCTCATTTAGGAACGACATGAACATGCTGCGTAGGTAGCTGTTTATCAGTAAATATCTCCACTGAGATTAAGAAAAGCAGTAGCTTAATAAATTAAGTATTTCCTGGTATGGTTACTGTACTGGTAACTCCCCAAAAGAATCTGGATTGTGGTGAGGGAACAGAGAAAAAAGCTCATTTAGGACCTGCACTTACGAAGGGGGTAGGCAGCTCTATATCAGGGAGTAAACCTTCTGAGAATAAAAACAGCTGGAGCTTGTTAAGGTAATTACACAGGGGAAAGGATAATGTACTGGGAACTCCTCAGAAGAATCTGATTTGTGGTGAGGGCAGAGAGATAAAAGCTCATTTAGGAACGACATGAACATGCTGCGTAGGTAGCTCTTTATCAGTAAATATCTCCACTGAGATTAAGAAAAGCAGTAGCTTAATAAATTAAGTACTTCCTGGTATGGTTACTGTACTGGTAACTCCCCAAAAGAATCTGGATTGTCGTGAGGGAACAGAGAAAAAAGCTCATTTAGGACCTGCACTTACGAAGGGGGTAGGCAGCTGTATATCAGGGAGTAAACCTTCTGAGAATAAAAACAGCTGGAGCTTGTTAAGGTAATTACACAGGGGAAAGGATAATGTACTGGGAACTCCTCAGAAGAATCTGATTTGTGGTGAGGGCAGAGAGATAAAAGCTCATTTAGGAACGAAATGAACATGCTGCGTAGGTAGCTGTTTATCAGTAAATATCTCCACTGAGATTAAGAAAAGCAGTAGCTTAATAAATTAAGTATTTCCTGGTATGGTTACTGTACTGGTAACTCCCCAAAAGAATATGGATTGTGGTGAGGGAACAGAGAAAAAAGCTCATTTAGGACCTGCACTTACGAAGGGGGTAGGCAGCTGTATATCAGGGAGTAAACCTTCTGAGAATAAAAACAGCTGGAGCTTGTTAAGGTAATTACACAGGGGAAAGGATAATGTACTGGGAACTCCTCAGAAGAATCTGATTTGTGGTGAGGGCAGAGAGATAAAAGCTCATTTAGGAACGACATGAACATGCTGCGTAGGTAGCTGTTTATCAGTAAATATCTCCACTGAGATTAAGAAAAGCAGTAGCTTAATAAATTAAGTACTTCCTGGTATGGTTACTGTACTGGTAACTCCCCAAAAGAATCTGGATTGTGGTGAGGGAACAGAGAAAAAAGCTCATTTAAGACCTTCACTTACGAAGGGGGTAGGCAGCTGTATATCAGGGAGTAAACCTTCTGAGAATAAAAACAGCTGAAGCTTGTTAAGGTAATTACACAGGGGAAAGGATAATGTACTGGGAACTCCTCAGACGAATCTGATTTGTGGTGAGGGCAGAGAGATAAAAGCTCATTTAGGAACGACATGGACATGCTGCGTAGGTAGCTGTTTATCAGTAAATATCTACACTGAGATTAAGAAAAGCAGTAGCTTAATAAATTAAGTACTTCCTGGTATGGTTACTGTACTGGTAACTCCCCAAAAGAATCTGGATTGTGGTGAGGGAACAGAGAAAAAAGCTCATTTAGGACCTGCACTTACGAAGGGGGTAGGCAGCTGTATATCAGGCAGTAAACCTTCTGAGAATAAAAACAGCTGGAGCTTGTTAAGGTAATTACACAGGGGAAACGATAATGTACTGGGAACTCCTCAGAAGAATCTGATTTTTGGTGAGGGCAGAGAGATAAAAGCTCATTTAGGAACGACATGAACATGCTGCGTAGGTAGCTGTTTATCAGTAAATATCTCCACTGAGATTAAGAAAAGCAGTAGCTTAATAAATTAAGTACTTCCTGGTATGGTTACTGTCCTGGTAACTCCCCAAAAGAATCTGGATTGTGGTGAGGGAACAGAGAAAAAAGCTCATTTAGGACCTGCACTTACGAAGGGGGTAGGCAGCTGTATATCAGGGAGTAAACCTTCTGAGAATAAAAACAGCTGGAGCTTGTTAAGGTAATTACACAGGGGAAAGGATAATGTACTGGGAACTCCTCAGAAGAATCTGATTTGTGGTGAGGGCAGAGAGATAAAAGCTCATTTAGGAACGACATGAACATGCTGCGTAGGTAGCTGTTTATCAGTAAATATCTCCACTGAGATTAAGAAAAGCAGTAGCTTAATAAATTAAGTACTTCCTGGTATGGTTACTGTACTGGTAACTCCCCAAAAGAATTTGGATTGTGGTGAGGGAACAGAGAAAAAAGCTCATTTAGGACCTGCACTTACGAAGGGGGTAGGCAGCTGTATATCAGGGAGTAAACCTTCTGAGAATACAAACAGCTGGAACTTGTTAAGGTAATTACACAGGGGAAAGGATAATGTACTGGGAACTCCTCACAAGAATCTGATTTGTGGTGAGGGCAGAGAGATAAAAGCTCATTTAGGAACGACATGAACATGCTGCGTAGGTAGCTGTTTATCAGTAAATATCTCCAATGAGATTAAGAAAAGCAGTAGCTTAATAAATTAAGTACTTCCTGGTATGGTTACTGTACTGGTAACTCCCCAAAAGAATCTGGATTGTGGTGAGGGAACAGAGAAAAAAGCTCATTTAGGACCTGCACTTACGAAGGGGGTAGGCAGCTGTATATCAGGGAGTAAACCTTCTGAGAATAAAAACAGCTGGAGCTTGTTAAGGTAATTAAACAGGGGAAAGGATAATGTACTGGGAACTCCTCACAAGAATCTGATTTGTGGTGAGGGCAGAGAGATAAAAGCTCATTTAGGAACGACATGAACATGCTGCGTAGGTAGCTGTTTATCAGTAAATATCTCCACTGAGATTAAGAAAAGCAGTAGCTTAATAAATTAAGTACTTCCTGGTATGGTTACTGTACTGGTAACTCCCCAAAAGAATCTGGATTGTGGTGAGGGAACAGAGAAAAAAGCTCATTTAGGACCTGCACTTACGAAGGGGGTAGGCAGCTGTATATCAGGGAGTAAACCTTCTGAGAATAAAAACAGCTGGAGCTTGTTAAGGTAATTACACAGGGGAAAGGATAATGTACTGGGAACTCCTCAGAAGAATCTGATTTGTGGTGAGGGCAGAGAGATAAAAGCTCATTTAGGAACGACATGAACATGCTGCGTAGGTAGCTGTTTATCAGTAAATATCTCCACTGAGATTAAGAAAAGCAGTAGCTTAATAAATTAAGTATTTCCTGGTATGGTTACTGTACTGGTAACTCCCCAAAAGAATCTGGATTGTGGTGAGGGAACAGAGAAAAAAGCTCATTTAGGACCTGCACTTACGAAGGGGGTAGGCAGCTCTATATCAGGGAGTAAACCTTCTGAGAATAAAAACAGCTGGAGCTTGTTAAGGTAATTACACAGGGGAAAGGATAATGTACTGGGAACTCCTCAGAAGAATCTGATTTGTGGTGAGGGCAGAGAGATAAAAGCTCATTTAGGAACGACATGAACATGCTGCGTAGGTAGCTGTTTATCAGTAAATATCTCCACTGAGATTAAGAAAAGCAGTAGCTTAATAAATTAAGTACTTCCTGGTATGGTTACTGTACTGGTAACTCCCCAAAAGAATCTGGATTGTCGTGAGGGAACAGAGAAAAAAGCTCATTTAGGACCTGCACTTACGAAGGGGGTAGGCAGCTGTATATCAGGGAGTAAACCTTCTGAGAATAAAAACAGCTGGAGCTTGTTAAGGTAATTACACAGGGGAAAGGATAATGTACTGGGAACTCCTCAGAAGAATCTGATTTGTGGTGAGGGCAGAGAGATAAAAGCTCATTTAGGAACGAAATGAACATGCTGCGTAGGTAGCTGTTTATCAGTAAATATCTCCACTGAGATTAAGAAAAGCAGTAGCTTAATAAATTAAGTATTTCCTGGTATGGTTACTGTACTGGTAACTCCCCAAAAGAATATGGATTGTGGTGAGGGAACAGAGAAAAAAGCTCATTTAGGACCTGCACTTACGAAGGGGGTAGGCAGCTGTATATCAGGGAGTAAACCTTCTGAGAATAAAAACAGCTGGAGCTTGTTAAGGTAATTACACAGGGGAAAGGATAATGTACTGGGAACTCCTCAGAAGAATCTGATTTGTGGTGAGGGCAGAGAGATAAAAGCTCATTTAGGAACGACATGAACATGCTGCGTAGGTAGCTGTTTATCAGTAAATATCTCCACTGAGATTAAGAAAAGCAGTAGCTTAATAAATTAAGTACTTCCTGGTATGGTTACTGTACTGGTAACTCCCCAAAAGAATCTGGATTGTGGTGAGGGAACAGAGAAAAAAGCTCATTTAGGAACTGCACTTACGAAGGGGGTAGGCAGCTGTATATCAGGGAGTAAACCTTCTGAGAATAAAAACAGCTGAAGCTTGTTAAGGTAATTACACAGGGGAAAGGATAATGTACTGGGAACTCCTCGGAAGAATGTGATTTGTGGTGAGGGCAGAGAGATAAAAGCTCATTTAGGAACGACATGAACCTGCTGCGTAGGTAGCTGTTTATCAGTAAATATCTCCACTGAGATTAAGAAAAGCAGTAGCTTAATAAATTAAGTACTTCCTGGTATGGTTACTGTACTGGTAACTCCCCAAAAGAATCTGGATTGTGGTGAGGGAACAGAGAAAAAAGCTCATTTAGGACCTGCACTTACGAAGGGGGTAGGCAGCTGTATATCAGGGAGTAAACCTTCTGAGAATAAAAACAGCTGGAGCTTGTTAAGGTAATTACACAGGGGAAAGGATAATGTACTGGGAACTCCTAAGAAGAATCTGATTTGTGGTGAGGGCAGAGAGATAAAAGCTCATTTAGGAACGACATGAACATGCTGCATAGGTAGCTGTTTATCAGTAAATATCTCCACTGAGATTAAGAAAAGCAGTAGCTTAATAAATTAAGTACTTCCTGGTATGGTTACTGTACTGGTAACTCCCCAAAAGAATCTGGATTGTGGTGAGGGAACAGAGAAAAAAGCTCATTTAGGACCTGCACTTACGAAGGAGGTAGGCAGCTGTATATCAGGGAGTAAACCTTCTGAGAATAAAAACAGCTGGAGCTTGTTAAGGTAATTACACAGGGGAAAGGATAATGTACTGGGAACTCCTCAGAAGAATCTGATTTGTGGTGAGGGCAGAGAGATAAAAGCTCATTTAGGAACGACATGAACATGCTGCGTAGGTAGCTGTTTATCAGTAAATATCTCCACTGAGATTAAGAAAAGCAGTAGCTTAATAAATTAAGTACTTCCTGGTATGGTTACTGTACTGGTAACTCCCCAAAAGAATCTGGATTGTGGTGAGGGAACAGAGAAAAAAGCTCATTTAGGACCTGCACTTACGAAGGGGGTAGGCAGCTGTATATCAGGGAGTAAACCCTCTGAGAATAAAAACAGCTGGAGCTTGTTAAGGTAATTACACAGGGGAAAGGATAATGTACTGGAACTCCTCAGAAGAATCTGATTTGTGGTGAGGGCAGAGAGATAAAAGCTCATTTGGGAACGACATGAACATGCTGCGTACGTAGCTGTTTATCAGTAAATATCTCCACTGAGATTAAGAAAAGCAGTAGCTTAATAAATTAAGTACTTCCTGGTATGGTTACTGTACTGGTAACTCCCCAAAAGAATCTGGATTGTGGTGAGGGAACAGAGAAAAAAGCTCATTTAGGACCTGCACTTACGAAGGGGGTAGGCAGCTGTATATCAGGGAGTAAACCTTCTGAGAATAAAAACAGCTGGAGCTTGTTAAGGTAATTACACAGGGGAAAGGATAATGTACTGGGAACTCCTCAGAAGAATCTGATTTTTGGTGAGGGCAGAGAGATAAAAGCTCATTTAGGAACGACATGAACATGCTGCGTAGGTAGCTGTTTATCAGTAAATATCTCCACTGAGATTAAGAAAAGCAGTAGCTTAATAAATTAAGTACTTCCTGGTATGGTTACTGTACTGGTAACTCCCCAAAAGAATCTGGATTGTGGTGAGGGAACAGAGAAAAAAGCTCATTTAGGACCTGCACTTATGAAGTGGGTAGGCAGCTGTATATCAGGGAGTAAACCTTCTGAGAATAAAAACAGCTGGAGGGCTGGGGATATGGCCTAGTGGCAAGAGTGCCTGCCTCATATACATGAGGCCCTGGGTTCGATTCCCCAGCACCACATATACAGAAAATGGCCAGAAGTGGCGCTGTGGCTCAAGCGGCAGAGTGCTAGCCTTGAGCAAAAAGAAGCCAGGGACAGTGCTCAGGCCCAGAGTCCAAGCCCCAGGACTGGCCAAAAAAAAAAAAAAAAACAGCTGGAGCTTGTTAAGGTAATTACACAGGGGAAAGGATAATGTACTGGGAACTCCTCAGAAGATTCTGATTTGTGGTGAGGGCAGAGAGATAAAAGCTCATTTAGGAACGACATGAACATGCTGCGTAGGTAGCTGTTTATCAGTAAATATCTCCACTGAGATTAAGAAAAGCAGTAGCTTAATAAATTAAGTACTTCCTGGTATGGTTACTGTACTGGTAACTCCCCAAAAGAATCTGGATTGTGGTGAGGGAACAGAGAAAAAAGCTCATTTAGGACCTGCACTTACGAAGGGGGTAGGCAGCTGTATATCAGGGAGTAAACCTTCTGAGAATAAAAACAGCTGGAGCTTGTTAAGGTAATTACACAGGGGAAAGGATAATGTACTGGGAACTCCTCAGAAGAATCTGATTTTTGGTGAGGGCAGAGAGATAAAAGCTCATTTAGGAACGACATGAACATGCTGCGTAGGTAGCTGTTTATCAGTAAATATCTCCACTGAGATTAAGAAAAGCAGTAGCTTAATAAATTAAGTACTTCCTGGTATGGTTACTGTACTGGTAACTCCCCAAAAGAATCTGGATTGTGGTGAGGGAACAGAGAAAAAAGCTCATTTAGGACCTGCACTTACGAAGGGGGTAGGCAGCTGTATATCAGGGAGTAAACTTCTGAGAATAAAAACAGCTGGAGCTTGTTAAGGTAATTACACAGGGGAAAGGATAATGTACTGGGAACTCCTCAGAAGAATCTGATT